>NW_017276629.1:352975-473235 GCF_001594065.2 Cyphomyrmex costatus | reverse complement strand
ACCAATATCGAAATAATATTCGTATAAAAAAAACTCATTTAGTAATTTTTTAATAAGATAATTATATCTTAAAATATATTAATATAATATATTAAAAACTGATTTTATATAAAGATAACTACACAAAATGAATAAATTAAAAGTTATATAAAATCGTAATATAGTATATGCCTAGGTTTTGTTAGGGGTACATAACTTTTAAACCTTTATTTCTAAATTTTTATTAAAAAATGGTGTACTTTTTATTATGTAAAGGTATTGCTTACGTTATAAATAAGTGCATGGAACGTATTTCTCTAGTTAAGCAATTTATGTACATAGAACGAAAGAAGCTCATTGGTGGTCGCAATTGAATGCTCATTAATCAGGTACCGTTTTTGTATGCCTCGGTAACCTTCCATCTTGATGGATTTAGGACGGACTTTCGTTTGAAAAAACGTGACATGAAGGTTGTATTCGTGGTTTTCATGATTTACGACTTTATTGCGTTTAAAATGCATGATACGTAAATCTGCACTTCTACTTTATTTATCTTTTTATTTTCTTACGAAGAATAGTATTTTTGACAAGAAACAAACCTATAAATATATTTTGATTTTAAAAGATATTTTTATATTTCTTTTTAATTATTTTGTATTGGAAATATGTAATATCCGCTGAAATACGTATGTTTCATCTCATTAAGTTCTGATAAGGGATATGATACCTACATGTACATTGCGACATAATTAAAATCGATATAGACCCTCTGTTTAATGAAAGTTAAATGTACACAATGCACACGCACGTGCAAAATTTAACTGATGTATTAAGTACGTGAGAAGTCATAAGCTAAAACTGCATTAACCTTGCTACATCAATTCGTGATTTTCTATAAACTGAGAGAAAAATATATTAAAATGTTTAATTATAAAAAGATGCTATCTAATAGAGATGTGTGAATAATTCGAATTCGAATCGAATTGAATGATAGTAGACTCAAGAGATTCGAAATCGAATAATTTTGAATCATCGATGGTTTGATTTTGAATGAATTGCCTATTTTATTTTCCTCATTTATGCACATTTTTCTCCTAAACCATCCGGACGACCAATCATTGGTTCTGGGTGTACCAATTCTCACGTAAATGTGCATGCAATTGTTTATGTCCATCGTGTATCGATGATTATCATTGGATTTATTGGTTGCGTTGAAAAGACAAAGTCGTTCATTGATTTTTTATTATGATTGATTGATGATTGATTTATATCCTTAGATTCACAATTGTCAGTAAAGAACTGAAAGTAAAGACTAATCATATTAAAGATTCGTTGAACTGAACTGCTCTGACTTCTGAATGCAGCCTGTTACAATAATACCAGAAATAAGACATTTATTTTTTATTAGAGAATGGTTACTTTTGATTTTACTTGTAAATTAAAATCGATTAATTTTCCTTATTTTAAAAAATCTGGAATGTTGTTAAAAATATTTTATTACTCAAAATTACTTTTAATGTAAATCCGAAAAAAATTTATTTAAATTTGATTCGCTTTTAAATAAAATTTTATTTGATTCAATTTCAAATTCGTAATTTAATTAATTTTCGAACATACTATCATATATTTGTTTCCATTTGATTCGACTTTACAAATGCTTGATTCGCACATCTCTACTATATATAAATCTACTTTATTACATTAAACTTCGAGATCTTTTACGAATTGTGATGAATACCAATTGTAAATGTATCAGTACTTTGGAACGAGAATGATTGATATCATTTTATGAATCGAAAAGAGAGAACATTTCTTCTCTCATCGGAAAACGATGTCGATCGTTCAATGCTCCAAGGTATTGATGCAAAACTATCCTTTGTATCGGATATGCCAAATAGACTGGTTTTCCAAACGTGTGACGGGTGGATGATGCATTGATTCTATGTGAGCCTGAATACAACGTGGGGAAACAAAGTGTTCTGTTCTGTTTCCAGGCGATATACGACATGCTTGGCGCATGTTCGAGCAATAGGCCGGCAGACAGCGCGGAGGAAAGAGCGAAGAACATATTCGCGAAGATGGACGAGAACAACGATGGGCAGCTGACGCAGGAAGAATTCCTGAAGGGCTGCCTCCAGGACGAGGAGCTATCGAAGATGCTCGCTCCTTAATCCCGACGTCGCCGCACTTCCGCACGAGCCGTCGACGCGCAATCGTAAAGGACACCACGCCCCACACCGACTCCCTCATAGAACTCGACAGAAACGTCAAAACGCCGGCAACAATAAGGCCACCACCGAAACGGACACTCACGCGAACACACCCGCATCATTTACACGCGACACGTATCAACGACAATTTCCTATTAACTATGACATACGCTATTATTGTGACGGTTCGATAACGGGGCCGTCGCTCGTGCCCGACGGGGAGGGCACCAGCCATGATAACGTACGACGATCGAGGATGATAGATATACGAGGAGAAACAGCGATTCAAATCGAATCACTGTTGATCCTCGTGGGAACAAGACCTGAAAGAGGAAAAATTTCATGAGAGAGATCATCGCAATGGCACACCGCTCGCCCAGATATTCACACGGTTGACTGCAGGACAGCAACAACGGTGATGTGTAAATGATCCTAGGAAAGTCTCGTGAGCATGAGAAACAAAGAGTATGACACCATCGTTGACGACGGCGAGGGATCTAATTAGCTTGTGGAAGTCCTCATCCGTTTCGCGAACTCGCCACGTCGACAACCGCACGGCAGATTTCGCCTCGCCGAATTCGTCCGGATTCAGGAATGTTCTCGGAGTGCGGTGATAGAATTAACGCGACTAATAAGCTTTACGTTCTCATCGAGGAAGGTGACAATATCGGTCCGATTGAGGACCACGAAGTGAATTTCAAAGCTCGCGCTCGCACCGACGGTTTGGCTTAACTGGTCCCGGACAAACGATTCGCTATCTCTTTTCGGATTATGGTCCCGTTTAGTAACAGACCAGAAACCTCATGATCCTCTGATGCGCGTTAGGGGTTGTAGAGATTTTGCACATAGCTCTGTACAATTTTGCTTTTCGCGGACACGACTCTAATTTCATTCTGGATTTCATAATAATTTCCAGAAGTTTCGTAATGGGTTCTGCTGAACTTTTATTGTTTTTTGTAAAAATTTTTGCTTCATTTTTTAACAAAACTAATAAAATTATTCGTACGCGTCATAATAAAACTTTTTACAAATCGCTTGATTATTACAAATACTTGATATAAAGTATCTATAGAAGCACATTTTTGTATACATAATAAATAGGCCTTAAATTATATAATTCTGAAATTGTAATTACGATTAATTTAATCCGATTTGAGTCAATTTTTCTTAATTTGAATCTTTGCACAAAAATTACTTTTTATAATTCCCTCTAAGTACGTTAGAACAGCTCAAAGCCAACTGTGATTTCAATCTCATGTAAGCTACTTGTTTATCACTGTTAGTATCCACTCCACTCCATTACTCATTCTGTAAGACTCGCTTGATTAGATTACGCCATAGGAGCTACAAGGTTGACTTGTTATCCTAATTATACAGAAATTCTAAATAAGATAGGAAATTTATGTTGCATCAGAGGATTACAATCGAAATTACAACTAATCGAAGTCGGCGAAATTGTGATGTTACCGTAAACGCGAATGGAATTTTAGTGGAATTTTGCCGAGGGTGAAAGCAAAGATATTCACACGAGTAAGCCTCGTAAAAATTAACAATTACGAAAGACTTACACGCATAAGGCGCACGAAAGAGACGTGCCGTGAGCGATCGCGGTATGCGTCCCTTTTTTGTTCTTAGACCTGCATTGATCGATCGATGCAGGTTGTATTCAAGATCGGCGTTGCGAGGGGGCGATGCCGGCCGCCGTCCGTGATATGACGACGGTGTTACGCGCCCGCGCGAGGTGCTAACACAACGAATTGCGAATTACGAGGTAATGTCGATTAGATAGGGGGAATAATATCGCTTAGGGGTGACACAACGTTAATTTTATACTGGCACACCGCGGGAGAGCATTGCATCGTCGACCAGCACGCGCGTCATCCCTCCGCTGAGAAATCGATACGTACCTCGCATATACGATGTTATTACGGCGTGCAGCGGATGCGGAGAGTAGCACCTGCAATACGGGTCGTACGTACATATTATCGTGTTCGCCAGAGATCCACCGGATGTCCGTCGCGCTCGTGGATTAAGGGAACGGTGGAGAGAAACCGTGCGGGAGGCGATAAAAGCGGATATTAATTTCCGGATAGTCGAAATTTCTGCTCGAAACTCCGTGAGTCGCTTCACAAATATCTGCATTCGTGCTTTCTTTTTTCATTATTTTTTCGCTATTTCCTTGAATATAGGTGTAACTTCAATATGTATCTTGACTGCCGCGAGAAATTCATATAGAGGAGTCCCGATGACAATGATCAACGATATATGATTGTTATAAAAATAACGAAGTCTAGATATTTGAACGTCAGTCGGATTTAATATCCGATCCTAATTTATTTATCCTCTTTGAAATAGGAGTAAGAGAAGGACAAAAAAGTAAATTAAACCACAGCTGAAGTTAACCGATGAAATCGACCAAACAAACCTCTTCTAATTACTTCTGCATTAATTACGGTGCATTAATTTGCTTTTATTGAGATTTGCGACGGTCGTTATTTTAATCGTTATTGCGCCGGGATGTCATCAGCCTTTTTTTTCACAGTACAATTATATGGTGTAGAAAAAGAACGAACGATTAATTCCACTTACCATTTTAATCGATTGAAGGGAATCGACCTCGTAACTGCATGACGATCATTTTAATCCATTCGACAGCGTGCTCGTCGACGTTCCGACACCTTCTATTACGAAGGCTTCGTGTCTTCTCTTTTTCTTTCTTTCTTTTTTCTCATATCCTGCACGTAACATATGTCGAAATATATGTACCTGCGAGGAACACAATGTGCACCGAGGTTAATGTACTTTGCGTGCATGTATTTTAATTTAAGATTTATAAACAAGCGTCACACGTGCATCGGATACGCAACATCAAACGTGACGTTCTTCGCATGGCAGATAAGTTGAGAATTGCGGCACGTGCGATAACGGACGAATCGTTCATTTGCTGTCGAGAATCCTGTGCCTTGCGCCGAATTGGTAAGTCATTATTATACATTATTTTGATCCGAATGTGAAAATTATTGATACTTTAAATACGTTTCAAACATTATTTAGCTATCTTTTCTTATCAAACTTTATCAATGAAAAAGATTTTTAAGGAGAGTTGAAGCTAAAACATTCTCTGTTTTACCGAATGGTTCTTTAATGATGTTCTAAAAGCTTTCACGAATGCATCTTGAGAAGCCTTACCATAATGCACAGAATTACCGACGTACGCTGTATATATTTCGGCATGATCTGTTCCAAACGGCTGAAACGATCATTAAGCCCGCGGTACACCTATTGTGTCTTGTTCTTGATTTATCCTTTCGTATGTGCTGCTGTAAATGCTTCACTGCACGCTGGTACCATATACGTTACAGATTGCACCGTAATTGTTTGGTTATCCGTTTCCGATAATTCCACAATATTTCTCGCGGTTTGCGCTGTAATTTGCAGCATTTCAGTTTTTATTTTCACTACAATAACTAATCCTTCCGCGCACAGACTCTAGAGAAATTAAAAATCTTCCAGCTTTTAATATTTCTTTATATAATAGATGAAACAACACTGAAAGTTATTTATATCTACCTTGAGAGAGTTACGTGTTCAATAATGAGTAATAAAAGTGTTTATATCTATGCTTGAAAGAAGATATACGTTCAAAAGTTTGTCCTTTTTCTTTTAGAGAGAGAAATTGATCTTGAAAACAAATTAGCGAACTACTGATTAATAGAAATAGATTGAAGTTTGTATCTAAAACGATATAGATCTTCATGTTCAACTTAAATTAATCAACCATATTTCCTGGACCGTTCCAAAATACACATGCTGCAACTTGCAAGTTCGTATCGGGTAAGGGAACTGACCTCGACACGTACATGTGCCGCGGGCTTTAAAGAGAATCGATCAGACAACCAAGCATAATAAGAGACAAGTGTCAGCTTGAAGGTTAACGATAATTTTTGCACAACACGGTTAACTCCATGCAGACCTTGTCTACCGTGTAGCATGACGCGAAAAATTCCCACGTGCAATACAACTTAGAACATATTGTGATCCGCGCGGCTATTCCTGATGGCTAGAATGAAAAATACACACTTGCATTCGCAGTTGCTTTTCGCAAAAGAGTCTCTTCTAATCGGTCGATTGATCGTATGCTACTCAAACGGGTGAATGCAATGGAAATAACTTCAATGGAAATTAGTTTTTGGTCTCTACATGAAGGAGCTGTAACTATTAGACTTAATGAGTAGTAAAAATTATAAAATGTTTCGAGATAACACAGAAATGTTAGCGATCTAGCAACCATTGATAGGAAAAAACGTACTCTGAAATCAAAACGTGCGTGTGACTTGATTCTTGTTGTGAGTTATAAATTATTACGTTGAAATTACTGTAATTATTCTTATAATTTTGTCGAAACGTTTTAAAGTTTAATACTGTGTTTACGCATATTAGAATTAATATTAGGGTTAATTATTTTTCAACGTAATAATTTATGACTTGCGCGTGAAACTGATTCGGATTTGTTCATAAAGTAGGGATTAATCCGATTTATTAATCCAATTAGCATCCGAGATACAATATTCTTTGTGCAATTGTTAGAACACTCTGTATATTTGTATATTATCGTAAGATGAATCAAATTGATTAATAATCACTATGGAAATAATATCGAATTAATATAGTCGCGAACACCGATATATTGAATGTTGGATATGAAATAAAATAAGAGGCTCGCGGCGCGAGTAAAGTTATAAAACATAATTGTACGAACAATTGTTTCCTGTCGATAAAGAATATTATTAAAATCAGTCGATATATGCGCGGGTGGGAGAAAAAGAGGGAAGGAGAGAAAAAGCGGATGAAGGAGCTTTTAATTAAAAATTCCTATTCATCCTTCAGTGTCATTCGCCTGCAGTTATTAAAACGAGTAAAAAAAAAATCCAGTAGCCTGTAATCTCAATCAACAAGATGGACGAATGTCGTTGTTAAAAATTTGCATCGCAACGCGTAGATTACAGCGTGCTTGTGATATCGATTCGAATTAGATCGGTTTAATTGAGATGGATTCTACTGCAATTCTTGGATGAACGGGGTATATTTAAGAATCCTGTGTAATTTACAGGTTTCACAAAGAATAACGCTGGAACTTTAGCAATCTACGTAGAATTATAATGAACGTCTTAAAGATAGCATTGCACGTCTTACAGAGATCTGTAATAATAATTAAACGATCGATGGCTTTAATAGAGTGAAATCTCCTTGACAAATTTGTGTATAAAAATATAATAATTACGATCTCTAGGAGAATTCAATTTTACGACAAGATATGCTCGTTAAAACTGTAGAGCCGAAAAGCGTCTAAATTCTACTCTGTATTTTCCGAAAACGGCATGTTCTTTTGTGCTCTCGATATAGCGATCTTTATAAACTAACATTTTCTATCTGTAAACTATTGAAGTACTTTTAATTATTCTAAATCCCAAATGGAAAGACCTAAGTACTTTGGGGACTTGTCAAGAATGCGACGTAAATGTTTAATGATTTAGAATTCTTGTTGAAACTGCGATATACTATTCGTTGTGTAGTTATTCAATGGATAGTTTATAAACGCAATTAATAAGAGAAATAACAAGAGAATAATCGATCAATGGCGTAAAAATCGTTTCGATTAAGAGCGTTAAAAGTTATTAGTTGATACTATTTAACGGATGGTATCGTTGCCGATCAAATTTATGAATTCAATCTCGAATGGTGGTATTAAAATTAATTTATGGTACCAAAATTAATCACTCGTATTAAGATTAATTGATGGAACCAATCAATTAGGCTCGTACCTGTATTAGTAGATTAATTTTCATCAATGGTACTAATGTAGCATGAAAATTAATTGATAGTGCCGGAATTTGATACCAGAATCGGTCGGCTTTACAGTCTTACTTTAACTTGCGGGAAACGGTGCACTGAAGGAGAGGCCCCGCCTCCTTTTTGTATTAACGAAGAACAACGATAAGCGGACCACAATGTGTTACTGGCACGTCGCTTTAAAAATCGCGTCGCGAAACAGACCGTTTCGCGAAAGCATACGAAAACCGTATCCTTGTCTATATAACGAATTCGATTGAATCCATTTAATGCACACTATATGCACATTAAAGCCGTCCTACACAAATTTACGTAAAAGTGTGTTTAATATAAATATAAAAATTTATTAAACCATGAAATCCTTAATACAATTTTTGTTCTGTTAAGTAAAATCTGTATTTTATATTATAATTCAAAATACATATTTGCTTTTTACACAAAAAGAATCAGTGTACAACGGCTTTAATATGCATTATTGCGTCCAATCGAATTCGCTGTTACTCTTTCGCAGCGGGGCATATAAATAAGATCTCGTGTATAGATAATTCACATTCCTGTACATCAAGCCTGAAACTGATCGCAATAATCATCATTAGAAAAGATGCGTCTGTCGCTCGAATCGTGCACTCATTCTAATGAAATGTTAGGACTAGCGTTTACTAGTGATAGCATTCGACCAATTGTGTAATTTTATTAGAACAATGCGCTTTTCGGTATGCAATCGGGTTCTCTCCTATCTTTTCTCTCCACGTCGTAATTCTCCTCGAAATACCATTGAAACATCGCACCTGCCGACTCGATCGATTTCGTGCGCGGTTCCCTTTCGTGCATAAATCATGCAGATATAAATTAGAATCGCTTTGTAGAACGAGGGATAAAATGTCGCAAACTTTATCGCTTTGCGAGTGACTTCGCTCGAGATTTTGTAGACGAGATCAATTAATCTAGTCGATTTAATGTAACAAAGAGTGTTCTCGCTCGTTATTTACACGTGGTACTAATGCGCGAAATTGCATCGAGATCGTGAGGATTCGTGGCAATTTGTCGTTAAAAAAAAATTGATCGACTCGCGGAATATATAAATCGGAGAACGCCTCTGCGCTATCGAAATAAGTAAAAAACATGCGCTCATATATATTTATATTAGGCTAGGTACATATCATCGGCTCCTTCCATGACGCGTGAGAAACAGAAGGTTCTCTCGCTTCGCGATTTTACTCTCTATGTGCTTCAATCGCAACTACCACGATTAAGTCAATTTTAAACGAAGAAGAAGATAAGATCTATTCATTAATACGACATTTCGAAATATATATATATAAACGTATATAATTATATATAATATATATATAACGTGCTATAAATAATATTAATATATTATACGTATATTCTATATATGTGTATAGCGAATCTGTACCAGTTCGTAAAAGCGGTCTTGCCCGCTGGCGACAAAATCAATCGCGCGGGAGGAAGAACGAGATTTTCTCGGTGGAAAATAGCTCTATTCGTTTTAGCTAAACTTTTTGCACCGTTCATCTTTCTCCTTTTTTTTTTCTAGAGAGAAAAAGAGGAAAAAGGAATCGTGCAAGAGAGAAGTTCAGCTGAAAAGAAAAGGCTTAATTACTTCTGGATGTCATTTGTTTTATGAATATTAATGATGTCTCAAAATTGTAAGGTGGTCTCAAGACAAATTAAAGATTTTGCATATAGATAACGAAACTGTGTTCAATCTTACTTCAAGATTCGATAAAATTTTTAAGTTATAATAAAATGTTGACATGTAAATATTTTTGAAAAAATATTATGTCGTCAAGTTCATTAACTGAAAGAAGTGACAGGGGAGAGACTGATCTTTCGAAAATACATTTCGAAATACAATTGCGCGAAATCGCCAATGTATAAGATCCAAGGTAGACATTCGTCGTTGATTTAAGGCTTGTCTATATATAAATCGTAAATAGTTGTAGAATCTTAAATCGAAACCAGTCGAGAGTATTCTCCTTTGATTGTGATCGGTCAATTTTCTACGACTTAACTCCATGACCGTCTACGACTTCTATATATGTAGACGAACCTTTACATAAAGATATGTTCTAATCGCTAAATCGAAACTCTGTTCATAAATCCACGTACAATTTCTTGGGTAGACTGGGAGAGGAGGGGCGGGATCATGCAGGGAAGCAGAGACATAGCCAACTCTCTCCTCTCGAATAGAAAGTGCAGCATTGACAATCGACATAATAAGAGTTTTCTTTTATGAAAGAATCACCGTATGTAGACGGAAGAATTTTATAAAGCTTAAGAACGGACCTAAAGTGCATTACATTATTAGAGGAGCCGTCGTTTGCGTCTCGATTGTCGCCCCCTTCGACATGTGTGCGCGTATATGTGTATGTATGTGTGCGTGCCATGCCAGTGACTCCTCACGCAAAACCACGTGCGTTACTCGATTCGTTAGCACATACCTACACGCAATAGAAATGTAATGTGCACATAAATATGCACGCACGCGAGCGATCGTGCGCAAATATGCGTGTCCAGAATTCAATTTCCGTCGTACACATCACATTAATAATGTTTTTACTAGCAGGCTGTTCATGCCGAAATCACGAGCTCTAAAATCGATCACCAATTTTAAATATCGATTCTTCTTCATCTCTTCTTATTGAGATCCACTCTCGCGATTTCCATAGATTACTACGCGCGCGACGCAGATCTTTTGTATAGGAATACATTATCACAAGATCAATCGAGATAACTGTGACATCGATATCACGTTAAATAAATGTTTTCCGATTAACGATAATTGGTGATTACCGTCTTGTAAATTATACTTTTGTTAATCTTTAGAGGACAGCGTCTTTTTTTTTAAATCTTTACAGATTTTCTGAGTAAGATTTATTGTTATTCATTGTACTCTTTATTTCAAAATATGACATTTTCATCATCATTAGTGGCTTTTTCCGTCCTGTAAGGGTTAAGTAATTGCCTACTTTTGATTGTCGCTGAATTCATCATTCTGTCCTGATTGATCCCGATTCTTACGGCTCGCCGCGAAATGACGAAGACAAAGTCAATTTCAGATTAATGAGGACGTGATAATGACATAACGAGGAACGCAGCGGACGAGAACTATACTAATCGATTCGAGCCACTGTTCTTACAATCTATGCGATTTTGTATTTTTCTACGTCTTCCACTCCTTTACCTTTCTATACATCGACATGTGTGATCCTTGAAACACTGCTCGATTTCTTATTCTATGTTTCTTTATTCTACCGGGCGGTTCTCCCGAAACGCGTTTAAACTAGTAATCTAAGTAATAAACTTTATTAAAATATGTTGTTTCGACTAAACTCTCGTATAACCGGAATATCCTTCGAATAACATTTCTCTTGGACGATTGTAAATTCCGCTTACGATTTTGCCGATCAATTGACGGAAATATTTCATTATTTCGTTTCGTATTTAATGGACATTTTGTTAACAGCGATAAAAATGAAGTTTACTCCTTGAACATTCTTAAATCTCCAGCAATTTGGATAATTGAATTATCCAATGAGCAGTATCTCCTCTTGGATGGTTAGTTATTTAACCTATCTGAGAAGAGCTATGCTGTTTGTTATATTATTTTATTGACATCTGACTCTAATGGACATTGCGTCACGTATTGTTCTCCAATATCGCACATTTAATTGGAAAAACTTCGAATTTGATTTTGTATTTTCAAATGAGGGACATGACGGACGAAAACTGCTGCTTTCTCCATATTTTGTATATTTTCCGCATTTTTACATCTCGAGTTTCGAATTTTATACAGAAAAGAAGAATCTCGTCTTGCTGAATGACATAATTAGAAAATTTCGATTGGTACAAAATGAGTAGGAGTGTTTCGGTCCCCACGACAGCTAAGTGCGATTTCGCATTGACCGACAAATTTAATCTCCTGGGAAGCGTCGGCACCGCTAGTTCGATACGTCGATGCCGATTTGGTCTATTGAAGGATCAATCTCGGTCCTAACTCGGTCCTTCCTCGCTACGGTAGCTACGTATCTCAATTCGCTCGCTTGTAATATCGATGAGTTGGCTGTACGCTGCAATTTCCGCAGTTTGACCTTCCTCGACAGAAAGGTACCTCGTTCGTAACCCTCCACCCTGATTAAGTACGTAACAGGATCATTTATTCTGATAACAACTTGCGGACGCCTTAAATCAGTGGTTTCCCAGCCTTTTTGTTACATGTATCTCTTACTCACTAATGTACATCTCAATTATACATATACCATAATGTCATTAAATTTATTTTCAAATAAATTTTTAATTTATGTAACAATTACACCTTACCGTGTTTAACTTTGGTATTGAATTTCATAATTTATAATAAAAAAAATAACTTCATCGTCTAATTATTTTTATTTGATCCATAATAACAAAAAGTAAGTAGAATTTAATTAATAAATTGTTGTTGCAAAATATTGAAGAGATTCAATCTAATTTTGTAAGAAATAATTTCAAATTCTATTGAAATTGTACTTATAGGTTCAGAATTAATTGGGATCCAGTGGGACGTACTACTTTTACTTATTAACTTCCCAATAACCGCAATGTCTTATAATGTAATTACATATATAAACTGGATTTTGTAGATTTACGTCGACCTTAAAAATTAATTCTGCTTCGAAGGAGAAATCTTTTATACGGTATACCTTTCTCTCGAGTATGTGCTTTTTAAGTTTTTAATATAAAAATAGTTCTTCAAGATAAAAGAAATGATTTGAAAAACGAGTAATGTATGTGTGCGTGCGCGTGATGTGCATTACAAACTATAAATTCCATTTTGTTTTTTTAGTTTAAAAGAATACGAGATTATTTTTGCGAGTATGCCTCCAATTTCTGTTGCGATGTCAGTTTCGATCG
Organism: Cyphomyrmex costatus; assembly: GCF_001594065.2. Taxonomy (NCBI): domain Eukaryota; kingdom Metazoa; phylum Arthropoda; class Insecta; order Hymenoptera; family Formicidae; genus Cyphomyrmex; species Cyphomyrmex costatus. The sequence goes on along the minus strand of NW_017276629.1, from coordinate 460,279 downwards.
ATGATAAATAAAAAATCGAGCAACATCGCAATTGTACACGCGTATTCAGATACAGGATACATTTTTGATTACTCGTGGCACCACGCAGAAGTTAATCCTTCCTCGAAAAATCTGCTGTCTCGCGTTTAGCCACCGTTGATCGAAAGGAGATTAATTTAGGATATGCTCGCGTTTATCGCATATAGTGTAGCATAATTACTGTGTTATTCTGACGTCGCTCTTATTGCATTGAATATTCATCTGATGTGGCATAGGACTGAACGGTAATCCTGAGAGAGGCACGTCTCATGACGTCCGGAGCTTACCCGTGAAGGAGGTATTCGTGCGTTCCGGTATCATGCCTCTTGCCTCGGAGCTTTACACGCTCGTGCAGAATTAACCTTTGAAAGGGCTAAGTCAATAGTTCATGCAAGATTATCGTCGTTGTCTCACTAACGGAAAGTATTTTGTACATGTATATATAAATATAAATATATATATATAATGTCTAGTTTAACTGGTATAGCTTCATCGCCAAATATAATCAAATCGTGTCTATTAAGAACGATAATATCGATAAACATGATCGTTTTTAATTAGTAACTTTATTTAATATAAACTTTATTATAAGACGATATATATACGCGGACGTACAACTTGGATCGCAATTTTTCCCATTTTCTTTGTTTTGGCATAGCTTATAGCATGAACTACTTATAGACAATTCATTGACGATAAAAATTCGCTCTATATACGAAAACTACCCACTTATTTCTTTTATCTTCAAATAATTTCAAAGTATAGAAATATATGTTCTGTATTTCCTAAATTTTTCGTTTATTGCTAATTTTCTTTATAGATTTACTCTTATTATATTATTATCTAAATTATTTTTGTATGTTGTTGATCTCTATACCGCGAATTATTAATTATTTCGCAAAATAACCACTCCGCATTAATCAATGTGCATTAATTAATTATACATTTTGTGTATGTACACAGTTTAATTATCTATAAACGTTGTGGCCGAAGGCAATCTTATTATTACCGATATGTGCTAAACGGATTCGTAGATCAGTAAAATGATGAAAGTAATGCGCTTCAGCTAACTTGATAGTCTGCAATTTGTACAAAGCAGTCTCGAATTAATTCAGAAGACGGCACAAGACGCGTAATGTAGCTGTGACTCATCGTCGGATCGCATCGCAGTAGTTTGCATTATCGTATTTCACGTTTCGAATATCCTCGCTTCGCTGAGATCACGTTCTAAGTAAAAAGGGAAGTAGAGATGTAGAGAGAATATTGCAAGAGAACAGTGATACCAGAGTACTGCTATTAATAAGAATATAAGTAGAATGCAGTTACATCTTTAACATGCCTTATTTATAGATATTTTTAAATTATTATATACGTATTATTATTAAAAATGTAACCCCACTTGTCGCACATTTTTTAATGACAGTTATTATATAGTGAATTTGAGGACAATTTTTTCGTACAATTAGGGGAAGTAAGAAGTCGAAACATTCATCATTTTCCTATTAAAAACAAAAGAAGGCTCTTTACAAAGTGAAATGGAGGGAACGAATGGGTAAAACTAATCTTACAATTATTCTTACAATTAAATAGAATTTAGTATAATAGAATTCTGATTTGTGTGAAATTTAATTATAAAAATATACATAATGTGCTAAAGATGGAAAAGTTATGATAAACAATTAATGATTTCGACATTTTAATGAAATGAATATCATCTCCAAATATCTGTTATTTACAATTAATATTTAAGAAGTATTTATATTGGATATATCTATATAATGAAATTTTTTATTTTATCACAAAAGATACAAACTTATATAATATTGTATAATATGTTTATATAAATTATTGTATATTATTATGTAATACAAATTAGATCATTTATCAATAGTGATTTTTTTTCTCACTGCAAAATGCTCAAGATGTAACTACTTTTACACAATTTTAATTACATCCATGATCATGCGTTTTCTTTTTCCTGGATTATAATCCCTACTTCTAGAGCGCGATCCTGAGCGGAAGATTACGGGGAGAAAAATACCGGAAGAAATACTCGCTAATCTCTCTCGCTAGTGAGTCTTGATCTTTTCTCTTTTACGATAATGCGACAGAATTAACCTTAACGTGGTCATAACGAGGAGCTGAGACGCGAAATCGCGATCGAGTCTTTTAGAGGTGTCTGATAAAGATATTCGTGAGGAATGTACTGCCGTTAATTACAATCTTTGATTCGTAAGCGTTTTAAGCATTGTACATCACAGGTGATTTTCCCGAAACCTTTCGTGAACATTTTATTATTATTTAGTAAACTCTTAGACTATTTAGGACCAGAGCACTCAACGTATGTGAAGTATTATATATTCATACAAGTCTTAAATGACCTAAAGAAGAAAATTTAAATTGAAGAATTAAAGATTCAAAGAATTTCACACATTGAACTTTTTTTTATTCACGATTTTGAGAACAATGTTAAAAATCTCAGTGTTTCATGTCAGTCAAACAATTAAATACACATGTCGCTTATCGCTGACTAATAGTGAAAAATACCTGAAACTTGTTTTCGTACGAGAATTAATATAGGTATATGATATCTTTCGCAAGCCAATTCTAGAATTAGATTAGATCCATATTTGCAATCCCGCAGAAGTTATTGCTTCACGCAGAGAAAGAACTCGCTATCCATGTACGCTAGCAAATCTTTTTTCTTCACACATAAGAAAATTATACGAGACGCATGACGAGTAATCTTAATTTTGCACATAAAAAAAATGTTATAAATATATAGCATCTGAAGAAGTAATTAATAACTAACGGATCCGCGTAGATATTTATTATAAATTACATCATTAGGTATAAACGATCTCAAATATTATTCTTAAATATTAGATAATATTAAATCTTTCACTGTGGCACAAATTTTTCTCTGATGATGCAGTCTCATCTCGTTCTATGATATTTGATAGAAAAATAAACAATTATTCAATGGTCAATGAAATAAATAAGATATTAATTATCTAATTTAATAAGCTTTAGATTCGGACTCGAAATTCTTATTGTCATATTTCAAAATTTCTAGAACGTAAAATAGAAATTTAACGTTAACTTGATACGTAATAGTAATGACACGAATTTTTATCCAGTCCGTGATAAAAATCTAAGCGATATATTGTTCTAATCTTAAGAAAAACAACCTTGTAAAAAGTAAACTATTACAGTTTTTATTACTATGTATAACAGGAAAAATTCAAATTAATTAAGGTGTCTCTTACAATTAGTCATATCTTTTAGACGCTTATATATGGCCTAGATTTTTGGGGAAAAAATTGCGATGTATTTCGTCGATCGACATAGAAACTAAATGCCATGTGTGGATATACTTATATATTTCCGATTTTAATGAGAAAATGGAACTCTCTTTGATGACGTCGATTGCATCGATCGGAACTATTGATGTGCACGATATTTCTATCTACTTGCACTTTAACGACCACAACTATCTCCTCTGATACATGCAATATCATTGATCGCCTGGTCTGCTATTTTCGCATCATATCCAACACGCGAGATCTGGACTGCGAAGCTCCAGAAGTCGTATTTCAATGCGATATGTATCACAATGCGATAACATGTTTAAGCAAACTTTACCTTCCAATTGCATAATTTTGCGAGCAATCAAAACCAATCGTATGGAATTACTCTTGAATAGTTGAGCGACCGATTGTGTACATTTTTGCCAAACGATATCCATTTTCTAGAGAAGCACTAATTGTAAGAACAAATCTAATTATAAATCGATATTCCTATGTCACTAACTAGACATAATCTATAGCGAGTTATCTATATTTCAGATGCTACAATCTGGATCGCGCAAAAGCTTACCTATCATTACTGTTGATGCATTAATGCTCTTATTATTATATCTTTGCTCTGCACCCACGAAAAATTAATTAACAATGTGATCATTTGATGCTAATTATCAATCGCGATTTTTTTTCAAAACCAATTAGAAAAGTACTAAGATTCAGCAATCGTGTGTAAAATTTCTTTTGAATCAAACTTGAATTTGTGTAACCAACGATTAAAAATTCGTTACCTTGCTTTAGCTCTGTCATTTAGGATTGTTATGCCACTTAGGAATGGTTACGTCAAGATACCGATAAATAACGTGGTAAATGCGTTCAGAATTTCGCGGGCACGCTACTTCCTAATTAACTCGACAAGTCGGCTTATCTAAAAACTAGACTCTCAGACGTATTACAAACGTCCTTGCGAGATAATCACGGGCGCGGCACTTTGCATATGGTCGTTCCACATTTCAAGTAAAATCACTTTTCCGGAGAAGGTCGTTACCGATCAGAGCACGAGACAACAGATATAAATCTTTCAGGGGGTATCAATTTTACCCGAAGGCCATAACGAGCTTATGACTCGTGGCATTCATCACCGAGATAAAAGAACAGGCGCGCATTTACCTTATTAGATAATACGCAACGAGAGGGAAGAAACGGCATTTATTCGTAAATAGTATGAACCGTGTCTTTTATGAAAATAGTGTACGTTGAATAGTATGAATTTTTAATTTGCTGCGCAAAAAGTCACCAGATATTTCATGATAATAAAGTTATTAGCTTTGAAGTTATAAATATATGTTGTCCCAATAATTGTGTTGCAGTTTTCTTCTGTCACTAGCAGTAGAATGAAAATGAAACGTAATGCAAGATGCAACAGGAAAAAAATTAATAAAATGTATGTTTCAGACATAATCATTACAATGCAGTGATATTAATATTGCTCAATTAGAGCAACTGCAAAATGTATACTACGACTGTAGAAAATATGGTAAATATTCCTGACACTTGTTTCGCATTTGTGATCTACACACAAATTGAAAGCTACGAATGGTTCACTTAGCTAAATTCATAATGTCAATAATATTCAACTTGACTTATTATTAACCGTTTTTCTATAATTCGCCACTATTCCTATTTAATTAATTTTAACTCATTTAATTTTAAAACAATGGAGTTAGAAAATTCAACTGAAAAAAAATTGAGATTTAAATTTAATTAAATTTAATACATTATTTGCTAAGTGTATACGTTAATATGAATATTGTTTACTTTAACTAATTATAAAAATGAATTTATTTTGATAGTCATGAAAGTAGAAAATAACAAAATATTATTTAACTCAAGGCATATGAGTTACTATTGCTCCTTTGATATGTAATAATAGAGAATTTTAATTTATTAAATACTTAACGATATAAAACATAAGTTAATTACAACACACATTTTATGATTTCTATTTGAGTGTTTTGGGATCGCGCGACGATTGATTTGAAAGATCAGACGAGAGGTATTTGTTCTAGAACGGCGCTATAACAAGATTTTAAAAAATTTGAGTTGCAAAAGAAGAATATCTTTGAAGAGAGAAATATCTTTAAAAAATGACATTTTAGAAAATGAGGATACAAACGATATCACAGCTCCGAGAGTTATATCTAAAATTAAATCTCCGCCAGGTATGGCGCACGTTACTCGTGAAGAAAAAGGGAATTGCAATACTTTTATCATTATCTACATCGTTAAAACTTTTACCCGATTCCAATCTATACTGTGCTATTACGCTATTACGTTCGCCGATCTGAATATGCTTATTCGAGCTCCACAGAGTCGCAACGAGAATCTTTCTTCCTCTTTGTAACGAAGCGACACGTAAGCAGGTCGTTTTGAGCGACCAAGTAAATCAGCTGATTTGATTAAAGCGAATACGTAATTAGCCCATCTACTGATTACGCGAGATTTCCGTAGCGTGTGCCATAAATTTTTCGTAATTAGCGTATTATGTACTTTGGTCTATTACGTGCATTCTGCGGGATTTACAATCAACGACTTTCAAGAATACCTGATTTGATTCGTTTAAATTGCATTCATACGCTTCTTTTTTTTAGACCGCAACGATGTCGTAATCTCTTAGTATGCAACACGATGTCTCTATATGTTGACCCTTTTGGCGTATTCGCTTGCGATATTGCGTGCGTGCTTATCATTGCACAATTCATAGCAGTATATAAATTTGTAATCTTTTTGAAATTATTATTTTAATTCTATAGATTAGAATCAGTTTTCGGAACTTATTTTATTTATTAAATATTTCTTTTATGACTGATCCATTTTTCCTTCAATTCGTTTATTTTCACAAAACAAACATTCAATGTAAAATATCATTGTTTCCAAAAAATTGACTCCGAAAGGGTTAATAATGTGTACTATATCGCTGTTAAATCAGCGTATTATTTTAATGCGATACAACCGATGTATTATAGTTAAAAAAAAAAAAAGAGAACAGAAAAACTGACACTGTAGTTTATTTTATAAAATCTAGCGGACTGCTCAGAATATGTTAAATCTTTGTAACTGTAATTTTGTATTTTAATAAGTTCAGAGTACATGTGACAGAACCGATGGGAATATAAATGTTAAAACGTCAGTCCTGAGATGCGTCGAGTGTACGACAAGGAGACAGGCTTTTAATTGTCAGCGTGATCAAGGGGTAGTTAAGTACATCAAACCAGAATTTTATCTGAACTTACAACGACGAGCTGACAGATACAACGTTCACGGAGCCACGTGGCAAGCAGTCTTCCGTGAAAAATTTCGCGATAAAAAGCGCGACGGTTTGTCTCTGAAAATGTGCTACTTCTCCGTTGACAAGCGACACGAATCGCGGCAATTTTGCGAACATCATCGCTATCCCGAGATCGTATAATTTTGCCACGATGCAGCGCACCCATCACACCGGCTGATTTCTCGAGTCACACGAGATGGATCCGAGTGCAGCTGCTGACGAAGTAGCAGCGATCTCGCGGGGTGGAACAATTCATTCACGACGATAGAGTCCTCGCATGCAATCGATTCCGATCCGCGACGAAGACGACAGCGTACGTATCACACGTCATTCACACGCCCGCACGTGTAAGAACCGAACGTCGGATCATACGCAAATATTGTTAGTCGCATGAACATATGCCGAGCGTCGTCTCGTCGAGGAAACGCGCTCGGCGGGCCGCATCTCCCGCACGTTTCACCGGGATGCAACTCGCTGAAAACGCCTCAGGGAGAGACCCGAAGGATCTTCTCTCTCCCGGGACGTCGTCGTTCGGGACGACGAAGGGATGCTGCCTGCCGTCGTCGGTTATCTGTACGTAACGAATGAGCGACCGTGCGAGATTGCATCGCTACACGATATCGCTCTCTCGAGCGAATTTATCGTTCGTGTACGCATATACGTGCGCCAAAGACACACACAACATACATATAGAATTTAATTAATATGTAATTATTTACCGTAAGATCTAGTATTTACGTATTACAATTATTATATTGTGGTATAATTCATTCTGTTTAAGCGATATACATATATATAATATATATATTACATATTGTATATTATATATAGTATAAAACTTCGATATATATATCGAAGCAAACTCGTATTTTGTATGCGAGTTAGACGCGGCGAGGGGCCGCGAGAGCCCGCATATTATCGTCTCATTACTAATATTATTATAATAAAGCACACACTACGCTCCAAATGTATTATTATTACTGTTGCTCTATTAATCTTGGAATTTTCTTCTGTTCCAGTTGCGCGAATGAGTATAATTGTGTGAACGTGCGTGTGAGAACATCCATCCCGTCTTAAACCTTCCCTGATCGTCGCATCTCTCAAGATGCATCCTCATACATACCTTCCTTCATTTATACATGTTGCACAAATGCATTTCATATAGATAGCATAAAACGATAGATATATACGTAAAACTCTCTCGTAATTCAATAAACATCCGTTTCCGATAGTGAAGAGAATCGGAAGAACGATGGTGGCCGGAACCGTAACTTTTTATTAAATAATTCCGACGCGGAGCGTCAACCGTTTTTATTTTTCTTACAGCGTGGTTGCAATATTTAACGGTGCTGATCGCAAAGGTTGAACGTTAATAAAGATCAAAGGATTCTAACGGAATGCGCACCTGATTTACGCGGAATCTTTTTTACTGTTCGTCGTCATTGTTGCCGTCGGTTTTACTATCTACGTAGCCTTTGACATTCAACCGTTTTACGGAATTTGCGATTCTTCAGAGAGAAAAGTATCTTGCCCAGACTCGCGTTTTTTATTCGTTCATTTTGCACGCTAATTGCAGCGAGACGATTGATCTCGAGTGCGGCCCGGCGAAGTAATAGTCGTTTCCACGAAGCGATCGAGCGGGAAAAACGGTATGACCTATCGAACATCTACCGGCTTCTGCTCCTCGCCGTTAAGCCAATTTAATCGCGAAAGTCCCCTGAAAGTTACCGAACGTCTCTTCTTCTTTCAGGCGTGTCTGGTGAAGAATACCAGCCGCGAAGCGTGTTGTGCTTAACGGCACTATTAGAATAGTAGACTAGTTAGAACTTTAATTATCTGCTAATTGGATTCCGGAAAATCGTCAGAAAATCGGGGGATTCTGGAAAGGACTTTAAGCAGCCATGGGGAAGCAAAACAGCAAGTTAAAGCCGGAGGTGCTGGAGGATCTCAAACAGAATACTGAGTTCACAGGTGCGTCACCTCTTCTACGGATAATTAACAGCCAAAAATCTTCTGACATGCAATTTATCATTTATGTTGCGCGCGTAATGATATAAAACACTTAAATTTCTATTGGAGAAATAAATTGCAAGATATTACAATAAGAATGCGGTAGATGTTTGTTTATAGATATAAGAATTATAAGAGATATTGTTATTCAGAGAGAGAGAGAGAGAGAGAGCGAGCGAGCGTTAAAAAGTTAATATACATATAATCAAAATATTGACTAATGTATTAAACTCAATGTTATTAATAAACATTTAGCTCGCGGATTTATCTGGAGACTTGTGAATAACGTTAGAGTAGTCGAGTACAAGTAATAGTTTATGGTATTCTTTTTGTAGATGCGGAGATCCAGGAATGGTACAAAGGGTTCTTAAAGGATTGTCCCAGTGGACACCTGAGCGTGGAGGAGTTCAAGAAGATATACGGAAATTTCTTTCCTTACGGCGACGCGTCAAAGGTAAATGGAAAAATCCTGGATAAGAGTTACAACTGTGGATACACACGCGGGTATTAATCGATAAATTTATTAACATTTCGCGTGCTGGCTTGCGCGGAATTATTTACGCTCTTTAAAAATTTATTATATGACTTCTCGAAGTTCGCAGAGCACGTATTCAGGACGTTTGACGCAAACGGCGATGGCACGATCGATTTTCGGGAATTTCTCTGCGCTCTCAGCGTTACATCCCGAGGCAAGTTGGAGCAGAAGTTAAAGTGGGCCTTCAGCATGTATGATCTGGATGGCAACGGTTACATCTCGCGACAAGAAATGCTGGAAATTGTGACGGTACGTGCCAAGTCATAAAATTTGACTCGCGGATTCGCGAGATATAGTTAAAAACAATTTACGGTGCAATAAAGTCATTCTAAGCTTAATATATAGTCGACTGTATCACTGCTTCCATGTTATTAAATGTACTTCGTTGATTTAAGAATCCTCAATCTCCACATCCACATAACATCAACGTTTTTATAGCTCTTAATGAAAAAGATGATTTAAGGCATGTCATTACTTTATGAATTATGATTGAACTGAAAGACTTTTCATTAAATTGTACGGTTCCAAATTTAAGACAATTTCCATTTAATTTTTGAAGGAAAGATTGACTCGACATTTATATACTATATATACTCGCAATTGAAAGATGACGTCCTGTTTATGCGTGAAATATCATTTCTTTAACAAATGGATCGTTATTTTCGATAACTTTTTTCCGAATTTGACCGGAAACTTTGGCCGCGTTCAGCAAAATTTTTGAATCTGCTGAAACTTTTCTTTACTGGAATACGACTATTTTTCTCTGGATCTAAAAATATAATTTAACAAACACAAAACGCTACTAAGCGCTAATTTCTGCTGAATGCGGCCAATGTTTTATGACGTATGTAATAAATTCTATTCTACTTCATTATAACATTGATTTCAGGCGATCTACAAGATGGTGGGCTCCGTAATGAAAATGCCGGAAGACGAATCGACGCCGGAGAAACGAACTGATAAGATATTTCGACAGATGGATAAGAACAAGGACGGCAAGCTATCGCTTGACGAATTTATAGAGGGTGCGAAAAGCGACCCGTCTATCGTGCGACTGTTGCAGTGCGATCCTAGTGCACAAGCTCAGTGAGGCCCTGGGCCAATACAGACAAATATCAATACGCCATTTGCATACCCAAATCGGTGCCCGGCCCAATTAGTATCCCAAGCAGAAGCGACGCGATCGTAAAAGTTGCCTACCGGCGTTTGGTAGTCTGGTAGTCTGTCGAGGAAGCTTTCGAAATATTATCTTCGTACATCCGATTGTTTTGAATGTTTAATGTAATGTAATATTTATAAACTCCGGAAATGTCATTCTATACCTAGTATTTTCTTCGTTTGAGGACTGGAGATATTAATACACGAAATGTGATTGTTAAGTGAACGAATATATAGTTACATGTGTGTTTTAATTATAATTAGTTACAATAGATCACATTTCGAAAACAGTAGAGATTCGAATAGTATATGTTAGAAAGAGAGAGAGAGAGAGAGAGAGAAACGGAAATTTATTTTATGATTTACAGCCGAATGTAGTTAACGATATCTCTTAATTTTAATTCCTTGGTATCGATAACGTTTGAAATATATTTTGTTAGTTTCTCGCAGATGTTCTACGATCGCGGGCGCTTATGCGCGAATAGGTGTGTAAGGGCTTCTATAAATTGGGCCGGTACCCGAGAGGTCCCAGGGTCACTGGGCCCATGGCGCTTGCGCATACCGCAAGCTAGTCGACAAGACTAGTCCAGTCGCTCCGTTTCATTGACGGATCGGTTTAGCGAGAAGCTTGTTACGCCTTTTCGGGTCGTACTAAAAAGCGCGCCGTGCCCGAGCGACGAACGCCATTCGTGAAAGGAAGGACGTTGCGTCGATGCCGCCGATGCATCTTGGCAGGCTCTTGTAGCTCGGTTGACCCGACCGTTCGAGATGTCGTGAAACGTTTAGCGAAATTCTAAAATACTGTCTGTGTTCGTAATACCCGTGATTTTCGGTGGCATGCGTGTAGAGCGAACAGGAGCTTCGACGAGTGACGTTTAAGTTCCATTAATCTCTCTCTTCCTCTCTTTTCCTCTTTTCCGGGACAGTGAGAGATTACGGATAAAAACGTCACGCGTCATAGCGAATCCTTGTATATACAGATCGCGGCATCGACGCATCCTCGGACTGCCGATCTCAGCGTACGGAGACTCGAAATGGTCTCTCTCTGTTCGGCCGTGGCCGTCGTCGTCCTTACACATCGCCTCGTCCCACTTGGTATCTGATACCCGGTTCGGACGAGGAGATGCCACGTCCCTTCGGGAGGGACACGCGGTATCGCATCTCCCGCTCTCAACGGACCCCGAGTGTCTCGCCTCTCGGCCAATCCATTAAACGGACTGACCCATTTAACAGAAAAGACTCACAGGAGACTAATGGTCGCGTGGCGTCACACGCCGCGCGCTAGCAACGAAAAACTTTAGTGATTTAGAGATTCGCGAGATTTAGACAAAGGTCACTGCGAAATCGCAATCGCGCGCTGGCGACACGCGGCTTTTTGCTAGTTAACGCGCTTAGAGACCGATCTAGAGCTTGAGCTAGTTGGAAGAGAAGAAAACGGCTGCGTGACGCGACGGTGACCGTCACACTAACACGGATTGGGTTGCTCTCTCGTCGAAGGTGCTGCGAATAAGAAAAGAATACTCGACTCGATCCGCTTTGATTCATGCGTGTCGTGAATGTAAAAAAAGGAGCGACTAGTCTTTATATGCCCGTCGCGATGCTTCGATTTACTATGCGACGCTATATCTCAGCGACAGAGAGCTGTTATTCCATTGAATCGCGAAAGGTCCTTTACATTGCTGTTACTCATCTCGCCGTCATTTTATCATTTCTAGTGACCTTTGTCGTTACGGAGGTACAGTAGGACGAAAACGGAAATCGTACACGGATAAGCATAAGAGATCTGCCTCTTTTCAAGCTCGTTAAAGGAAGTAAAAGCGCATCCTTGCCGATCAGAGTGACTGGCCCTCAGCTTTAGCGAAGCTTCATGCTTCGCCGAGTGACCGACGGATGAAGAAGAAGAAGAAAGAACTTCACGCGCGCCGTATTTAGAGATTTATTTTTGTGAATGCGCGTGCGTCCCGCGTACCTGTGAGAGCGTGCGAGAGTGTGCGTATATATGTATATATACATATATGTCTATACTGTGCGTACGCGCGTGCCCGATAATAGAGAAGCGAACGCGATGGAGAAGAAGAAAAAGAAAAGGAGAAAGAGATGGCTCGTAGTGCGAGCCTTATCGCCCTGTCGTCCGATTATATATCAATCGATCGATTGATCGCGATAATTATACATACATAGATATACAATTATGTATTATACAATTATGTATTATTGATTATGAAATAGGAGAGTGGCGAAGGGGATCGCGAGTGCAACCGCCGCAATCGCGATCTCCGCCTACGCGAATATACACGCAGCAGCAGAGTTCCGACGTTTTTACGGCGAACCCTTTGCTCGCTCAAGCTATCGCATGATCCGATCGATCCGGAAGATAAAATAGGACGACAAAAATAATTGTTGTCAAAGAACTTTAATCATAGTAAATGTTTTTTTTATAGATCTATGATCACAAAAAACAATATTGCTGGCTAAATTGCACGTCAAGATTTATTTTTTAAGATTAGTGCGAAGGAATAATCGGATTTCAATGTTATGAGTTCTGATCTCTTTGTCAACTTCCTTGAAATTTTATTAAAAATTCTTTCTCTCTATCTCTTTATAATATAATCTCTTTAAATTAATTCTGAAAAGAAATAATTTTATTACGAAGAAAGTAGAACTTATAACATTGGAATCAGACTATTTGTTCTCACTAATTTTACCAGACATAAAAAAGAATTAAAAAACCTGCTTTTCTATGCACTGTACTTGTAACAAACATTTTTGTGAGAGAATCTTTATCTTTTACTTAAAAAAAATCAATATGTACGTCAAACATTTATCTGTTTTTATTGAAAATGAATAACTTATCACACATTTTTTCCCTATGAATCGCTGTGATTTTTCATTTCAAAAATTAAAATAACTTTAAACAAAACGTAAATAATATAATGTAATTTAGAGGACTGGGGGGGGGCGGGAATCTATTAAAAATAAACTCTGTTCTGATCAGAGTTACTTGACAACAATTTTTGTCGTGGTTTCTGTAATTAATTACTAAGTAAACAAGCATAAACGATCTATGCTTCTATATACATATATTTTTTCCGGTGTACGATGAGAGTGACTTCCGGCGGCTTCTCGCACAGCCATTTGTCGAGAGGATGGATCTTCGCTGGTCTTACCCTGTAGTTCACCTTTCTTTCTTTCTTTCTGTGAAGCTTTCTCATCGCATTCCCTGCCTTCTTTCCTTCCTTTTCACTTATCTCTTATCGAGCGACGCAATCACTCTTCGTCCTGTGCTTCGATCGGTACCCTCGGGAAAAACAATTTTGTTGCGCTGCGCGCTCCCAACGAGGCACCCGATCCGGCAATGCATTGTTTTCAGAGTCGTAATGAAAGAATTCTAACTTTATTACGTTCGGTTAATGCAAAACAGCATTGCATTTTACAAGAACATTATACAGATTTAGATATATAAATATTATATATATATATATATATATATATAGAGAGAGAGAGAGAGAGAGAGAGATAATACAAGAATCTCTACTATAATATATATCTCTATTGTACTTTCTAAGATGTACATCTATTCACCTCGTGCTCATTAATATTTAAGGATAAAGACTATTTAATGATATATCTCTCTAATCTCTCGATACAGTCATTGTATAAACAAATAAATAACCTCATTAATGTTAATGCATATAAGTATATTACACACACGTTAAGATTCTAAAGTTACTCTTGAACTTTTCCGATTATACAAAGTGAAACAGATTTTATTCTGCGACAAGATTTCGGAGACACAGTGAAGCTTCGAATTTACAAACAGTAAGAGGTAGTTGCGTTCGTTGAAAACGAAATCCATATTACATCAAATAGTATATAGGACTGCCAATACGTCCCAATACTTGTCGGCAGTCACACATTTAAATTGTACCTAAAAATGAATCAAGAAAGCAATAAACACGAGAAATTATCGTGGCTAAATCTTACACAGAACAGAAAGTCTGTCGTAAGATAGAAATGATATAATTTTTCAATTTTTGGCTGAAATCTATTTTACAGCTCTTTTCATAGTAAAAAATGAATAATATCAGAATTGCACCGGTATATCAGAATATGAGTGATATTGAGGTGATCGCGATTAGTAGTGACGCGTATAGTTGTTCGAAAATAAAATACTAACAATTTTCTACTCTGAGAATTGTTCGTACAAATAATGATGTTTTGTTATTTTCTGCATAGCTTATAATCTCGTACTTGTTACAATATGCATGCATCTTTTTTGAGACCAAAAAATTTCACTTTATATGACCTCATTAATTTTCTTCAAAATTATTATTATTAAAGAAACATGCAAGATGCACATTTTTTGGTTTTTTTTTATTTATTTAATTTAGTTAATTTCTTAATGAAAATGTAAATGTGAAAAGTGATTACTCTTCTTAAATATAACTAATGTTACATACTTTTGCGTCCTTATAACACTCTTACACGATGTAACGTCGAAAAGAATATTTACAGCATATGGATTCTACAGCATTAATGCTAGTGAAAAAAAAATCAAAAGCGTGTAGAACACATTCTCTCATTCTAGAATTTAAGTATAATATTGTAAATCAGCGATAATACATTTAGCTTTGTACAATACAATTTCAGTACTCGCTATATACATCGTGCGAATCATATTCGCAAAATTCATTTGTCGTTTCAATATTGTAACTACGATATTATAATGTAAACTATTCCGATCGACGTTGCATAGTCTAAGGAAATGTAGAATAAGTATTTATCGTCGAATTATGTGGATGTAGAAAGATAGAGAAAAGACAACTAATCTGCCTTGTGTTATCGCAGAATCGACTCGCAAATAATTTGATAGAATTTGCTATTTTAATTTAAAATAATGACTGTTTTGGCGTGAATGTCCACGACGTAAAAGCGAAACGAGATGAAATCCGCGCGTCCACTCGTTCTTTGCTGCGTAGGCGCCGGTTAAGTCGCAAGTATCAAAAACTTTGTCAAAAGACAACATTTGCTCATCACGCCTTTATGTTTACAAATTCCATATACATTCAAACGATGCGAAAACCAAAAGACATCTAAAGACATGTAAAGGCGTTTAATAGATTCTTGAAAAAAGAAAGAAAATATATATCTTAATGATATTTATTTATTAAAGATAATGGATCGATTTGTCAATTAATTATCTAGAATCTTTTTACCTGGATCAACGTCAGTTGAAAAATATACGTAAAGGACGCCTAAAAGGTGTCTTAAACGTTTCAATGAGACTTTAAGACCATTTAAATGGTGCCTGAAAAGCTAGGGCGTTTGTTAATTTTAACTCGCGTTCTCCGGTTAGTTTTTACGTACAACGGACGCTTCAATTATGTATTCTGTCTAGCGTTCGATATCTTCGCGTAGTGTTAATAAACATTTAATTCCGACGTTCCATTTTTCGCGGTAATCACGGATTGATTATGCAAGAAGGAACCGATTGCAAAACAGAATGTTTGACTGTAATTGTTAAACTACATTAAACAATTGTTAATTAAAATTTTACGATACGCAAGTCTAATTATAATGTGACGCTAAAATACACAATTTTTATCTATTTATTTTATTTAATACGTTAAGCTATAAGATCGTTCCAGAGTTTTCTTCTGTCGGTGGTTCTTTCTCGCGTAATGTCCAGCTATCCGTGCGAATTAATGAGAGATCCAATGGCATTGTACTTTTAGAAATTGCTGTGCTCATAATATACGAGCGAATCCAGACGTCCATTGGTCTCAGATTCACTATGCTACGATGATAATCAAGTTCATCGGAAACTTTTCACGTTTCTCGATCGAGCGGCGAGGAAAGTTCAGCCGCAAGAAATATGTATTGTGCCGTTCGGAACTCTCATTATTGTATCGTTATTCATTCGTACGTCAATGCGAATATACCTTGTAGGAAGAAAAAAAAAAAAGTCGGTTGTAATAATGTTCACGACATAACACTGTCCCTGATCGAACGTGTGCCTCGAAATCATCCTTGGAAATTTCTCCCGAGACCGCGGTACAATCTCCTGACTCTTGAAGAATTTTTCTCGTTTCCGTCTGATTGCATCCGTCGCATTCTGATGCTTTCCTATCCGATACGATGTATGTACAGAGAAAGAAACGTGCGCCGAAGTGCGAAAACCAATTTGCCGAGCTCTTCTTTCTTCTCCGGGAAGGAAAGCGAGAATCCTCCGATTTCTTCTCGCCATAGCGATCTCTTCTTTTTTCCCAGAACTGCTAATTAGAAAGTTAGTGCGATAGCTCGTTGTTTCGCGGAAAGTTTGCATGGAAAAAAAAAAAAAAAAAAAATACGCACAAAAAAAGATGAACAGATTTTACGAAAATATACGAATAAATGTGCGAGAAAAGAGAGAGAAAGAGAGATTCGGTTACATTCGTTGAAGCGATATCGATGATACTTGCTGCTCGTGTGTTTGTCGTGATATTTCTTCCTAAGCTAAGATATACATATACAAAGTTAAGAGTTACAATGCGGATCGTTAAAATAGTTTCTCATGTTATTATATCGACGTATAACCGTTTCGAGGACGACAAAACCATTAACCCAAACAAGCGAAACATAACTTCTCTCGAAATTTATCTCCATCATGTTCTTATATCCTCCTACTCTATCTATATTATATAATTTCGCTCTTGCCTAAGGGATCGTAGCGTTCTTGGCTAATTAGAGTTTCTATCCCCTAGGATATCAACGATATTGCGAGTTAATCGCTTATACATCAAGGATTCTATAGCGCTAATTCTAATCGCCGATCTTCAAAAAGACCTATGCCTTACAACACTTTTCTCTGCACCTTATTCTTGCCAACATGTCTAGTATCTATTAACGATCGTTGGAGACGCGTAACTCGTGAAGCTCTATATTATTTGAAACGATCCTCTTTCTCTCTAAAAAAATTTAGAATAAATCTACGATACACTTTGTATTGTGATGAATTGTTAAAACTAATTATAACGTATGATTCTTTCCTCAATACTATATATTGAATTTAATTGAACGATGATATAATTTCAGAGCATTGCTAGAATTTCTTGGTTCTTTCCTTCAACAGAGCCACAGAAAAAAATAGATTGGATAGCAAAGCTAGAACTTACACTACGCAAATTTAGCATCTATAACTAAGAAAATTTGATGGTTCAACAAAGAAACTATATGTCTATAAGCAGTTATCAGTATACTAATTCAGTTAATTCTTTGCTGCAATGAAAATTGCTAATATAATGAGTTACTTTTTCATTACAGCAGCAAATTACGCGCCAATTGCGTTTTCTTTTAGTTGACATGTTAAAAATTGTCATCATATGTATTGATTTTCGTAGACAGTTGTCTTTGCTATATTAACAAATTTACTGTGCTATTACAACAAATATGATTATCCATAATCGTTAATTTTATTTAGACGTATAACTTTGCATAAAAATACTGTAAATACGGCAGTAGGTTTGCTGAATCAGTGAAGTTCTTAATTGTTTCAATAAATATTTTTTTCCGTGGCTATAGATTCAAATTCTTGATTTATATTTTATTTCGTGTGTTGAACCACAAATCGATCGGGAATGTATCCCCTGTCTTAATTGCCTTTTCTCATCTATCATCCGCTCTACAATTATTTCCTATATTTAAATTTCAAAGTTGCTCTCATCGATCCATGCATTCGATATTATTGTTTCACGTTTAACCGATTGAGTCTTCGCGAGCTATGCGACTCGAAAGTCCATCGTGAAACATGAAAGTTAATTGTGGAAAGATCCACAATTAGAATATTACACAAAAAAATTTCGAGTCAGTTCCTAATGTTTTTTCTCGTAGATGTATAAAACACAGGAACGTAGACATTCTGCGATAGAGATTAATCTCTTCCTCGTGCGTAAATCCACCTGTTTCGACGCGTATGTTTTCTCACGATCTTCTTGGTGTCTTGCAATACCACCTATTGTTTAATAGCCATGGAAATAATTGTTGTGATCCCTCTGAGGATTTTTCCCCTCTAAGATTTCGAGCCGAATCGTCTATACCGGCGATTTCTTTAAACGTATTCGACACTCTCTCTAATTCTTTCTGTATTTCTACAATATAAAATTTTTATTATTGTTACTTTGATATGTGGTATCTATCGGTGCTAAGTGTGCTAAGTGTACAGAATACGTGTTCTGTCTCGTATTGCGTTTTTGTTCCGCACAGCGGATACGTACCTATGATTTGTCAAACTTTCGCACGTGGCCGCGTCTCCCAACATCTTCGCGTGGACGTTGGACGCTCGGTCGAACTCGCATAGCAGTTTAAAGCGATATATGTAAATGAATAAGTTTCGGATAACGGAGATTCCCGTAGATCTCCCCTTGCGACGCGATCATCGATGCGGCCGGTGCGAAAATTGCGGCGGCGGAGTTTTATATTGTAGCAATTGCGTCAAAATCCGCAAGTGATTATACTTTAATATTAATTTACTTTCTCAGGACACGGTTAATTTATTGGTTTTTTTCCTTCTCTTTTTTTTTCTTTTCTTTTGCAAAGACACGTAATGCGATACAACGTATGTGATAATACATGCTGACGTCGTACAAAAAAGAAAAAGTTACGAAAATCAAAGCGCACGTTTCTTCTTTTTCTTTCTTTTTCGTTTTGCGTTCTGATACTGACAACGGAGAACACCGGTAAGATATTAATGTTGTGTATATGGTGATCGTGAGGTGTTATAAAATTTTTATTTGCTTTACGCCTTATACATATTTACTGTAAGTGATAATTATTACTAGTTGTTTATTATAAATAAGAACGAATCACTCTTGTGTACCAGTTAAATTGCTACATTAAAGTGTTGATATTATACTCGTTCAAAGTGCGTCTCAATCGATTTCCTTGGAAATCTCACCCTCGAAAGAGCACTGATTGCTGTAATCGCAACTTCCCTTACGTATCTAACCGGATTGTCCATGCGTTTCGTCTCTAAATTTATTGTAACCACTCACTAGAATTTCCCTGCTTTAAATTGAGCGCGCATATTTATTATTATTATTATTATTATTATTATTAAGTTACTGATATATATATATATATATATTGATTTATGCTATTAATAATATTAATGATAGCGGCTTAACGTAAACTATTTCGCAGTATTAACAAGTATTATGCGCTCAAATTCTCGAAAACTAGCCTCTTTTATTATATCCTCTCTTTCTACACTATCGATCGTTTAGATAAATTTACTGTCTTTTTCCCCCTTACAATAATTCTGATATAGATATATCCTACATAAAATTGTATAAAAGCACTACGAAAGTGATATTTTTTACGGATCTGGTTTGAGTCTCGGTTCTTGGGAAAGGTGCGCGTA
This sequence comes from Cyphomyrmex costatus, assembly GCF_001594065.2. NCBI lineage: Eukaryota > Metazoa > Arthropoda > Insecta > Hymenoptera > Formicidae > Cyphomyrmex > Cyphomyrmex costatus. The sequence goes on along the minus strand of NW_017276629.1, from coordinate 440,531 downwards.
GAAAGAGTACTCCAACACAGTTTATCCTGCTAAATGATTATCAATTCTATAAGTTTTGTATTGTTTACACATAAATTATAGACTATCTAAACGTTTTTTTCTTCGATGTCCTGTGAAATTTTACAATAGATTTACAAATAAAGATAAAGCCATTTTTTACGTATAATCTGATTCAGTCTTTGCTAATGTTATATAATAACGTGCGAAAGAACAGTTAGATTTTTACTACTATATAAGAGGCTATATTTAAGAATTTTAATAAAAAGAAAAAATATTGGAAGCGTTGAACTATTCGGCTAGCTTTACACAAGATATTGGTCTTCTTTAAGAAATCGTCAAATTATGATTATGATACATTTCTACATTATCACCATCATCAAATCTAATCTTATTTATCATGTTACTCCTGAGAAACTGTTAATCCATTGTCTTAATAAACTCGATCGCGGAGCAGAACTGCGTCCACCAATATTGTTCCTCGCCCTCCAATCGATTCCCGTAAAAACTGTCTACGTATTGAACAGTCGATAATAAAGACGGCGGATTAGTCTGAAATTAAACATAAGTTAACAATCACTTTTTTAAATTAAAATTATCTTTTCTTTCCACTCGCGTACCTTAATTATGACATAAACCAGCACGGGAATAAGATCGTCGGCAGCAGGTATGCCTCTTTCCGACGCCATGGAAAGAAGATTCATGATAGTAGTCGCGCAACGAAATACACACTGCAACTTATCCCTAGGAGTCTTATACGCCGATATCACAGCCAATTCAGCCTGCGCCCATGGCCAGGGGCATTCATAATGATAAACCTTTGGAATACGTAGGTCCTTGTGATTTGGAGTTACGACCTTCGCCAACTTTTTAATGTGATCGTGAAGAAGCTGGTCCCTATATACATCTCCATCTCCATTTGGATAGAGTGCATTGTGGTATACCCGTGCCATGACGGTTCTTTCCACTACGACTCTCGCCAAATCTAATTGGTTAGCGCTCGCCGCTGAAAGTAAAACGCAAATTCAAGTATTCCTTGGCTAAGATCAATTAAGAAATAAATATTGTGCTCATGTACATTGCCAGATCGGATCGTTGTCCATTTCGGCATGGACCTTCCCTAGGAAATTATCCACAAGATCCTGTTTCTCGTCGGCCAATGTAAGCTTTTTGAACTCGTCGCAGAAACGCAGGAGAAATGTTTCCCTTTTTTCCAAAAATACTCTTACACAAACGGATACGAGATGATTATTGATAGCATCTCGATCGCACTTAACTCGTACGCATAATCTAAAAGATATAATAATTATTAAATAGCCGCATTTTTTTATACATTACTCATATACCATATTATACCCAAGTATGATATTTATATGTAAATAGTACCTATCTAAGTGAGCTAACGTCGACAGTAATCCTTGACGACATCTAATTAAATATGCGATATAAGGGGATCGCTTTTGATAATCTTCTCGAAGAGATTTGAAGAGTTTCCTACATCCATCATCATTAAATAAACGCACACAACGTAAAGTTTCATGAAGGTGAGCTATTAATGCCCTATCCTGTAGGTTTATAGCTTCTGCCAGTTGTAGTTGTAAAAACGCAACTAGTTCGTTTTCTTTCTGCGACCAACAATGTCTCTGTAACGAAATTTTATATGTAAATATCTGAATATTAAGTAATTTCAAAAATCAAATTTTATTTTGTATATCATGACAAATAATTAACATAATAAATACCTCTGACATATTCCATGGAATGTGTTGAAGGTCAGCAGTACTAAGTACCATGCGTAATTTTCTTTTAGCATCCGCAAAAGCGTAAGATAGTTCTACATTATTTGGATCGATTGAAAGTCTTTCATCTTCCACCTCTTTTGTACGAGATTGATTGCTTTCAATTGAAGCTGTATCGCTAGCTGCGCTTGGTTTTCTTCTATATTTCGCTAATATATCATCGGTAGTATCTGAAAAAAAAAGTAATGAAGAGATTTAATAAACTGCCGTCCACAAATTTTTCATCGTATTTAACACTACTTTCGAATTTATCTTGATTCAATTATATATACATGTAAAATTTTGTTAAAACAGAGTTCGTTTTATTGTAACAATAATCATTAATATTAGTCAAACTTAATATATTTGTTAAATTTATTAATCTTACCGCCCGCGACATTACCAGATGATGTTACATCTTCTGACATAATCCTGCGTAATCTGTGCCTACACATATCGACGCCGTCGCCACCAGCTTCTCGATCAAAACATCTATCGTCCGCCCCGCGAATTGCTTTACCTCTACGATTTCTCAATGTCATTTTTAATTTACCAAAAAAACCGCGTTTGTTCTTTTGATCATCATCCAACAATTCCTTATCGCCACGCTCAGCAGTCATGTCAAAGCTTATACTCTTTGGAATAGCTCCAGTTGATGCATTTGGCTTGGAAAAATTAGGAATCGATCCATCTACCGCATCACAAGTGCCATTAATCGTTGGCGTTGGTAAATCCGATGCTGAAATGTTGCTTTTCATCCGAGGTTCCGATCCGGAACTACTGCTAGATGTTAAGCTAGCCGTGCTTAATCGGCCTACGGTATCTCCGACTGATGTTATACAGCTATCCAATTCCTGATTTACGAAATTCACATTTAAATCCCAAATTTCTCCGATAAGAAAGTAATAGATTAACAGAAAAAAAGATTAAACGAAGCAATACAAACCTCTGTTTTTGTGTCACCGTTTTGGGGCTTCTCTGACAAAACAGGCGCAGAAATATGATTAGCTAATAGCAACGCTGGTGCGACAGCAGCCGCAGTGATGTGATTGTGCGCAGATGCTTGACGTTCAACTTGCTTACCATTGTCAATTTGAAGTTTATCTATCAAATGGACCAGCCTGTCGTCCCGTAACGGTTTAGTATAATCCATATTGCTAATATTGTTAGCATTTTTGTCTACGTATTCCATTGTACTACGTCGGTAATCGGATTTGGTTCCACCACGACCTGTTACATTCGATGACGATGGTAATGGAGATGTTGTTGGAGATGGATGGACTATTGAAGTTACTATGCCAGAATCCTCTCGAATCCCTGCAATTGTCGAAAAACTGATGCTTGAACCATCCGGACCTAAAATCATTATACATGAAATAATTATATATGTTGTGTGTGTAATTAAAAATCATTTCATGATACTGCTAGTATTACAATATATGATTCCATTATATTTACATGGGGTTGCAGATTGAAGCGTTTCTTCATTCCCCTCAGAATCAGCACGGCTTTCTATTTCGATTTCGGATCTGGCTGTATCATCAGATCTATGCGAATTGTAAATTAGAAATGTAAATTAGAAAGATATCTTATTTCGAATACTTTATAAACATAATATGTGATATATACCTAGCAACGCTAGCAGTGTCATCAGTATCTACTTCAGTTAATCTTTCTGAATCGCTAGCTAATACATCTGTGCTCCAAGCTTCACTAGCAGTTTCACTAATGTCTAACATGGTTGGCGTAGGTTCAGCAGGCAGAACAGGTGCAACCTGCTCAGGAGGAACAGCAAGTAGTATTCGATCCTGTTGTTCAACTATTTCGCTATCTGAGGCCAATACATCTGTAGACCAAGTATCGGATACCATAGAAACAGTCTCATCTCCTAAAAAGTATAATATATTGTATATATAAGTAATTGTAATATAAATAAATTAATGAAATAAGTATTATCAATTGTAATGCTAAATATTATTTGTTTTAAATATGTCTCTATCAATTGGTATTTACCTTCAATAAGCTTTTTAATCTCAAATTTGCAAAATTTGTCATCAATTTCGGATCGACTTTGTTTGGTTGGGATATTAGGCGGCGGCAAATCCAACTGCCGTACTTCACCTGCAGCGCGTCCATCATCTCCTTCAGTAATCTGGGACGATGGTGTATCTCGACCTGGTGATTATAAAAAATTAAATAATTTATAATTGTAATTGGTACCAAATATAAAAAAAAAAAACAATTTAATAGAATTAATATACCTGATATATTAGGAGTTCCTCTACCCGATACATTAGCAGACACCATGTCTGAGAGATTATCATTTTGATCTTCTGTTTCTAATTCTAGGGAAGAAGCGACACTATGATTGGAAGCGGCTTCTGATACAGCTTCCAAATTATCGGATGTATTTCCAATCGATCCTTCGAACAGAACTAATTATTTTTAATGTAGATGTGTTATGAAAAAACCAAGCAATAAATAATTTTAATGTTTATTATAAACTTACTTCTTAACTTTGTTTATATTATTTACTTAACTTTTTTTAAAAATATAAATGCATACTATTTAAAAACAATCAGTATCATATTCAGTATCAGTAATTGATATACCTTCATCATGTGACAATGAGAATCGAGTTCTCTTCTCTTGCGTTTCGATACGTTCAACATTGCTATTTTCTTGTCTAGAAAGTTCATTAGAGGCATCATCAGGGAGATTCAAAGTAACAGGTCCATTCTTCATACCACTTTGGAGCTCCATGCATAGAACCTATAAATAATGAAACAAAATATTTTATTTGATAGCTTTAATCATTAATTCTAAATTTATTACTTCTGTTATGTAGACATATAAAACCATTTATGTAGATAAAAAAAACTATTTATATTATTTATATTATTTATTATATTTCAATTTTATAAATTTATAAAATTGTATAAATCCATGAAATGAGTATATTTTATAAATAATTATATATATATAAACATCTTTTTTTGAAAGTTAAGCAATACATAATTTTATATAAACTACATACATATAAAATGTAACTTCTTATTAAATATATAAAGAATAACAAACAACAGAGTATGTAATAAATCTATTAATACTGATATGTGTACATACTTTCTGTTCACTGAGTAGCCCTACAGATTCTCCAATTGTTGGACCAAAAGGTATGACTAACACATCGTGAAAATTTTTATCTACAGTTTCCTCTTCAGGAACTGCAGTGCCATTAATTTCTTCTCCACTTTCGTTTGTTATATTTGGTGAGAATGTAGTCATCCTTATACCTCGTCCTTTTCCTATTATAAAATATTTTAATGTTATACTACGACAAGTAAACAATCATTATTGTATTATTTAGGTGATATACCTTTTCCTGTAGCAACACCCCGTTTGCTAGGTGTTTCCAAATATTCATTACTTAGTTTATTATTATGCAGTAAACCTGAGGGTAATTGCAACAACATTTCTGCTAATTGTTTTCTATCAAATGAATTATGCAATATTGTTTCTTCATTGTTATCACCAGCAATCGTGTTTAAAAATGTAATTAAGGAATTCAATTCACTTTCCGTAAACAATGCTGCGGATCGTGACAGGCCTTGAAATTTATTATTGTCAATTATAATTGGTTCCTCCTCTAATTCTTCTGTCGCACCATCCAACATAGAATCTATTATGGAAGACACTGAATCTTTCTCAAATTTTTTATAAAGATCAATAACTTTGTTATCGATACTTTGATACTTTTGTAGCGAAAGCATTTGTAAAATTTGTCCAACTTGCATTAGATTGAACCTCGCGACATAACTTATCGGTGCATCGGTAATGCCATAAGGCTCTGGATTAACTATAGCAGGGCAAATAAAATATGTAAATACAAGATCAGTACACATGGCATGTACTTCTTTTGGATCTACATTTCCATTCTTACTAAAAAGCCCTGCCATTTGTCTCACAAGCCAGCAAACACTTGTAGGAAAGCAATGTATTGTTTCACGAATGTTGACGATAAATCTCTGCGTGATACGATACAAAGAATTAACTGTCCACAGTCTATAACGCTGTAACTTTGCTTGATATTCGGTCGTGCCTTCCTTCCCGAATTTCTTCAATCTTTCTGCAGGCGGAAATCTAATAGGCGCTTTATCCGGATCAATGTCCAAGAACATTTCATCTTCCATGAGTAATTGCACTATAGGGTTGTGCAAAGCTGCTGTCAAGAAAAGCTTTGCGGAGAACAGACTCTCGTGAAAAATCGAGTAAAATCTGGAAAACGCGCATGTTCCATGCCTGAGCAATCTTCGTGGGTTGTCAGACGGAATTATCTGCAGCAACATAAGATGCCTCAGTAACTGAAGGACTAAACTTTTATCCTCTGGTAATATACAACTTCCATATAATCCAGCAGCTAGGCACTGTACGATTGTTTGCATCGATTCTGGAATGGCTCTGTCCCCTTCGACCAAGCATGAAGCAAGGAGTTTTGGTGACTTTCGCAGTGCACCTAAAAATTCTCCATAAGATAAACACGCTTGATAGCGCAGGTACTTATATGCATCGATAAAATGTGAATTTTCCAATGCATTTGCTCTTAGGCAACACGACGCTGGAGTACAATCTGGCCTTGCCACTATCAAGCGATTCAGACTGACTCTTTGTTGAGCAGTTATCCATGCTTGTTGTGCTAACTGCGATGAGATATACAAGACCTAAAGACAACAAAGTCCGTATTAAGATGCATTAAATTAATATTTATAGATGTTTATTATCTTTTTTAACCCTTCATACACATCATAATTTTCTAACTACATGATAAATCGTTCATGTTCTGGATTAATTTTTATAACTTTTATAAGAATACAAAAATTATTAGATATACTCTATAATTCTTACATATACTCTACATTTTAAAAACCATATTAAGGGTTATGTATCAAATTTGTTATGATCAATATAAGGTGCACTATGTTTCATACAGATGAAGTATCATTTTGTCTTTTAATATTTAATTAATATTTGATAAATAAGAATAAAATGATACATCATGCTTGAAACAGGACACACTCTTAGGCTGAGTTCTTCACTGTGAGTACTGAAAATCTACTATACTATACATATACAGACTTTCAGTACTTGCAATTAATAGTAATTGAACGTAGCTACAGATTATGTTACATGGAATCCATAACAGTGGATGTTACTTACTCGTTCATTAAGAGTCTGTAAGTTTTGCTGTTCTGAATTAACAAACAGTCTTTCCTGGCGCAAATGACGAGCTAATTCCATCATATCCCACTGTAATGTTCCATGGGAATCGATACTGTTAATCGATGACATTATTGGATGTACCTTCAATAGGAAAAACAGTTGTACAGAACATAAACCATTACGGAATCTAATTATAGAAGTATTATTTCGAGAGTTACTTGTGTACAATCCTGTTAGTCGATTATCCCGCACATTAATAATAGTCAGGATGTGACGTACGCAGGCTTACTTTACAAAGAATCTCAGCAAGACTTCTGAGCGCATATGCTGTCTCACGAGGATCAAGTGCATACAAGTATGAGAGAGAGAACAAGCGTCGTTCACCTGGCGAGGTAAATAAAGATCTCAATTTAGGGCAGAATACAATTGTATTGTCGTTAACGACAGAGCTGAGATATTGCATAACGCGTTGGCAAATATGCGAGCGTAGTTTCGCGATGATATCATGGAAATGGAGCTCAAGGTGAAACGTAACGATAGCCCGCGTCACGTATTGAAACGTTACAGGGAAATGCTGTCGAGTACGAGGCGAGTGTTACGCGCGTTTCCAATCTCCCGGCACAATTATTGCCGTTACTGTCGCGTAACTGAACATTGATTCAACCGTGGAAAACAACAATCGTCGCATAAAAGTCGTGTATTCGCCAGCTGCCTAGTGCCTCCTTCTGAACCGTGCACCGTATCGGTCTTCCGATTTCACACAGGCGTGCTCGCGAATGCGACGGATTGCGTACCTCTCAGTGAAAAACTGCTCGAACACTTACACGTCGTCGGGAACGACGATCGTACAATTCGTTGTTATTGCACGCGGGTCAGAGCAACACCCCCAATACTCCCGATGACACACGTACATCTTCTATAATTGTAGGTTAGATTTTTTCTTCCACAAATAAAGTCACTAGATTCGTAAAGTACCGCAAACTCGCCATTTTGTGACGAAGACCGGGTCATTTTAAACTTATGTATTTATGTAAACATACTTTATTTGGGAAAATAAAGCTCTAAAATACATAAATCGATTTGTTTCTTCGGTAATAAATTTTCTTATAAACGAAGAAATATGTACAAATATTTTATTTATGAATCTTTTAGTCTAATACAGATTTATTTGTTGTTTAAGTTTTAATATATAAATAAAGTATACGAAGATCAACGGAAGCTTCGCTCAAAGTTTGACATTGCTGATTCTATAGTCCACTTGATTGGCCATAAATGCCTTGAAGCATTTTTTGTTTGATCAATTTTTTGATTAGTCTGTTAAAAATAAAATAATTTGCATCTTTAAATGGATCGTATCTCTGATCTTCTTTCCGCAAATTAAACAAAGCAAAATTATTAATAGTTTTATTTATATTAACAAATTATAATGCTCTAAGTTCAGTAGTTTTTTCAAAATCTTTAAAAGATACGTACAAATAATGAAATATAATACACTAATTTCACAATTACGTACGTCTTTTATGTCATGATAATGTAATTGCAAAATAGAATAAAAATACAAACAGGTTATACAGATACAAATATTGCGATCGTCGTTTTAAATTTTTAACATGTCAGAAATTATATTTTAAATTTCAGTTTCCTGATAGTAAGTCACAGCAATTCTTTGGTTTGAATAATGATCCACAAATTGTTAAAATTAGGATATGATGCTTTATAAAATTCTGCTCATATAAGCAACGCATCCACAGTTTGTATTCCGCTGCATTCTGTATTAATATCAAGTAGAAATCTTATTTTTACATAATATTCAAGGTTAATATATGTTACAATATTAATAAAATATTTTACTTACATTCTATATATATATTCTGCATTTCTGATTTATCTTTTAGAAACAACGTAGTTTCACTTCATTATATTATATATATTTCCATTTTATATATTTCCTATATTATAACTTATTTTTGTATATATTTAAAAAAGTATAGTTTTTAAATGTAAATAACAATTGATTCTCTACTGCTAGATGGAGGATAAAAATAGTAAACAGTTCTCCCGTACCATCGATTCTACCGTTCAAAATAATAACGACGAGATCGACTTCGATGAGACACCTACACCTTCAATAGCATCAATTGTCACCAATGAGGAATACACTCCCTCATCAGCGTCAATACGAACCATCTCCGATATTGAGCATTGTTATCAATTAGTTGGCAATGTCAACATTATCAATCAAATGTAAGCAGTATTTATTTATAATTATTAAACTAATAATAAAGGGAGAAAGGGTTTACGAGCGAACAATTACGTTAAAACATTTAATTTTATTCTAATATATTGCGAAGAATATTACGTTATTTTTGGCGTTTCATCCCGGCTTGAGATTCTATATAAAGAGATATGCGTATTAATAAAGCACTTGCGAAAATTTGCGAATATCGATAGACCTCTGATGATCCAATTGTGATTTTAAACGCATCATTTCGCCCGCGTGAATTAAAAATATATACCTAGTTGCGTTTCAAGACCGACGATTGTTCGGCGCGCAAGTTGGGGGATGGGGGTAATACATATATGTATTACTAATAAAAATATTGCGAAGAATATTACTATGTCGACCCGCCATCAGAGGTCTATCGATATACGCAAATTCTCGAATAAAGTGCTTTGACATGTGTATATCTCTTTATATAGTCCCGGAAGCCGGTACAAAACGCCAAAATATGATGTCAAATGATTTAGAAAAAGCGCGTGAGAAAACAAGTGGCATAATATCAAATTTATTGAATGATGCAAAAGCACTATAGTGCAGCCAATTGTTTTTTTCACACGATTTCTCCAAATCAATTAACATCATATTTTATTGGCTGGGACGAAACGCCATAATTACGTGATATTCTTCGCAATATTAAATTAATTTAAAAAGATTTTTAACTTAATTTATTTTTTGGCTCATATTGCCCTGTTTCTCTATATTAATTATGTAATAAAATTTTATCCTTCATCTAATTTTAAACAGGTTTATGTTAAACAGTTATATTCATTCGAAATAAGTTGCAAAGTGAACAGTTTGCAGGGAAGTTAATCAAGACGTGCTTTGCATCTGCTATACGGAAAGTTACGACTTTTTGGCGGCAGGGCTGTCGGACGGGAACGTAAAGTTCTACAAAGTTAGCTCAGGAGAGAATACGTTGATTCTGTGCGATGCGGAGATGATGCAGAATCCGGCTCCAGTGACCGCTGTAAAGCATCGTCCAGTGCGCAGAACACATCCGATCACTCATACTGTGATAGCGACTTGTTAGTATCGCACACATCTTTCACTTTTTATTTCAATTACTATATAATTTAATTATTATCTAATAAATCTATATATAATCTGGAAATTATTTATGTTTTTTTTTACTTTCGAAAAGATTTTGTTGAGATTAGCAAATATTGTTAATTTACATATTTAAATTATATATGTGTGTATTTTGAATTTATTGTATATTCATAAATAATTAAGATTTTACAAACAATTTTATATGAATATCGAACCAATAATATTAATTATATATGATACTTAACATAATATAAAATGCAATTTTTTTTAATTTTATCTTTTTAAAGATAGAATAATACCATGCAAAAAAATAAATAAGCAAAGTAAAATAATAAAAAGAAACTTCCGCATTATTTATTTATTATTAAAGGCAAATTTTACAGATATTAATCTAACTTTAAGTATATTAAAGAGTACATCAATATCTTAAATTATTTTTTTCTTGTCTTTAACTACGATGCTTGTTATTCATATAGATGCCAATGGCTGCGTTAAATGCTGGCATTACCCAACCGCGCAATGCCTTTACACGATACGAGAAAGACGGCAAACACTCGGTCTAGCTTACCATCCTCAATTACCAAAGTTCGTCACTGTCGGGGACGATACGATTTTATATTTATATGATGAAGAAACTAAAACGCGCGAAAGAGTGTTTCGTGGAAGGTAATTATCAAGAAGAAGTAATGAAAATTTCTCCATCTCTAAAAAGAGATATTGCTAAATAATAATAAAAAGACGAGCAAAAACATGTTAAGAAAATATAACATAAATTCTAATTCTAATATAGAGTCTTCTTCAGTTCAAAAAACATAAAGAAAAATAATTAAGAGGAAATGATGTTGCGCTAATTTACGCGCGTATGTTTTCCAAACTGAAGAAGATTCTGTATTAATCGTATGTTATATTTTCTTATATTAAATAAATATTCTTAGTAAATATTATTTAATTATTTTTTATCTATTTTTGTTCATCTTTGGCCGTTCTTTTTATTATTATTAAGATATTAATGATATTATCATAATCAAAAAATTAAGATTTTATCAAAACATTTCGTAATTTTCGAATACAGTAATACACCGGATGTCATGGATGGTCATAAATCCAGAGTCTTCAGCGTTTGCTTCAATCCTAAATCTGCATACGAATTGATAAGTGCTGGCTGGGATGACACCATCCAATTCTGGGATACCAGACAAGCTCATTCATTTCGATTCATATCGGGTGTACACATGTGCGGGGACGGCTTAGACATCAGTAGAAATGGGAAAGAGGTACTTTAGAATTTATGCCTATAATATGAAGAATCGATTAATTTATTAGTTGTTGAATGCACTATAGTGCATATTAAAAAGAAAAGCCGTTATACATACTGATTTAATTTGAATGTAAAAGTGAAATGTAAATATATTTCGAACTAGTAGCAGTAGCAGTAGCAATCGTTTATAGTTGTTCGTAGTGATTATGAGATATCTTGAAAACTTACTATTTTTAAATATATAAAAGTTTTATAGCGTTTTTAACTACAGATTTTCACGAATAACAGATCCTTACTTGTTCCTGGCAAAGGAATAATCCTTTACAATTGTGGGATTACGGTAGCGGCAAATTAATCGCCACTTTGGAACCAGACAGTTATTCTTCTTTATTATACGTTGGAAAATACGTAACACATATCTACATTGCATGCGGTGGTTGCGATAATAATCTTTTCAGAATCGTTGATCTACGATCTCATTCTGTAAGTCTGTCGGAATTTCATGACATTTTAATGCATAAAAGAATCGTATTGCATGACATAAAATATGTGAATGTTGATTACTCATCGCGTCATCATTAATGTACTCGATGCTACAATGTACTGTTATTACTATTTATAAAATTTATTGCGAAAATTTATTTATTTAAATGCAGGACAATGTTGGTGTTCATAGAACATACTTGTTCCATAAAAATAACTGTTTTGACATTCTTATTTCAGAATAATTTATATGCTCTTTGTTTCTGCAGACTGTAGCTATGATCAGAAATTTAAAGGGCGGTGTGTACAGTTTGGATGTCGGCCCGTTAGAATCAAAGTATAGTAAACGAATTCTTCCGAAATTCGCTTTCTGCGCCGGAACAACAATTTTCGAAATAGATGCCCAGCCTGACTGATTGATTTGTGACATTTATCTTCGACACGATTTCAAGCTTGAAAAAATATGTTATTTATTTTACAGTTTACAAATGATTTCCAAAACATAATTTACACTTGTTAAAATATGACGTATGTTACATATGTTTGTATAAATATCTAGTTTGTATAAAATTTTGATAAGATAATTCTTTAGATGTATAGTAAAAAGATGTTTTTAAAAAAATATATAATAAAATGATATAATGTTCGTTTTAGATTAACATTAATTAGATTTACTTTATTTTTTTTCTTTTTTTATAATAAATTAAATAAAAATATATGACATATATATCGCGGTAACGTACATCATAATATACTGTTAGAAATGAAATAAAATAACAAGAGAAAGAAGTATGATAAAAATTAAATAAATTAATTTTTTTTATGTTTTCTATAAAAATTTTGTCTGCAAGGAATAACACATTGCACTCAAGCAATAAACAATGTATTTTATTTAATACAAACTATAGTACAAAATTTATACAGAACAACGTACGGTTTTATCATCATTCTCATATGACAGCAAGTTCTCATATCGAGCGAACGCACACACTTAAGCAAGACTTAAGAGACGAGGGGCGGATTGGAGCGGTCGAAGGAACAAGGTATGAAGGGTCAGGGAACAATTACTAAAACTGAGCACATCGATTTGTGACAATACAAACTTACTTGACACGAGCAAATCCATCGGTTGACAAGCGACACGGTATAGAAAAAAGATTGCTCGCGCACAAACACGGTGAGAGAGCAGAAAGCGCATCGCATTTTTTTCCCTTTTTTTTTCTTTCCTCGGTACTCGCGCCGTAGACGACACGTCCTGTTTCGTAATACTTTTGCGGCGATTAACGTGATCGGATATCCGACCCACATTAGATTCCGGACAGGAATCATTGGATATCTTGTGCATTCAAGTATACTCCAAACTCGTCGACTACGCTGGGCAACATTCGAGACTTTGAAACTACGTTCCTCGCAACTCTCGCACTTAAAAAGAGGGGACGAGTCACCTCCGGCTGCGAGATATCGCAGAGAAAAACAGATCCTCCTTCTCCTAAATCGCATCCAATTGTACTTAACCATATAAGTAGATAATATTTAATCTCTAGGTGCGATCCAACAGACTATTCGGGATACTATTATATTCCAGGACATCTTTCGCCCGCATCTACAATCTAAACGATCAACGAGCCTAATTTGGTTGAGAAACGTGTTTGTAATAAAATATATTTATACACGATAATCACGACGCGCTCGCGAAGCGCCTCTTAGCAGCGGTCGCATTCGTCAGAGTACATCAGAGTATAAAATTGGTCGTTAATTTGCGCGATAAATCGGATTTTCCTTCGTTTTTTTGTCTAACTAAATTCCGCGACGCGGTGGGAACGCGCATGATTTACAAAATTAACGATGAGTCGATGATATGTATTTAAAAAAATATTGATACTTAGATACAATGTGCTCCAGGGTCGATCGATGAAGAAGTACAATATGCGCATGCACCCGTGAGGATCAACATATCCATCCCCGCTATTTCATCATACCTTCTTGACTTACAGGAGTCAGTAGCGGGAATTCCTGATGCACTATTATCGCTGCATCGTCAGCCGTTGAAAAGCGTTACACGATCAACCGATTTGAATTAATCGAGATAAAGACAATCTATAGTAGTAGGAGTACAAAGAGCAAGTTAATAACAATTAATGAGTAAGAGAGGTACCTACGTTCGCGAGAACAACGATCGTTTTAGTCTAAGCGGCTCTTCTGTATACAAATAGTAGATGCAATCCATATATTCTAAACGTGAGACGGCAGTCTCAAGCTTGAAGATATCTAACAAGATCTGATTCATTTCACAGAATCAAAATTACACATTCCTCAATAAGAGACAATATACGTACAATACTAAATTATTATCTTACAATTTAAGAAAAATCTAATCCACTTGTTACAATGTTATTACCTTCAACTGACTAATTTTGTATTAATTCTCACGCTCATGCAAAATATGGCCGTTGACGCAGAAGATCAGGAGGAATCACTTTCGGGGTTTCGGAAACGATTAGAAGCTCGTGAATTTCGGTACCCCCTTCCGTATGCACTCATGCTTCCGAAAACAGTCGCTCAACAGAAAACACACTTCGCTACATCGTGTCCTCACATACTGTACATCACTCTACATCACATTATTATCTATAAATTACTAATAGTGTGGCTTAATATTACATTATCTCGAGGTCTCGTCATATAATAACTTTTCCTGTTACGACAAAATCGACGAAGTCGCTTCGAAGATCGGAGATTTATCGTCTCGCGCGATAACATCGTATTCGAAAAAAAAAAACAAAAAAAAGATCAAGAAAGCGAAGCAGAAGGAAAGGTCAGCGTACGCCCGAGGCTCAGACCTTACATTCACAGCCTGACTGAACACTCGGTTCTTTTTCTTTTATCCTCCTTTTTTTGTGAACTAAAACTTTCGTGCCGCCCTTCGAGTTAAATCACTTGCACAATACTTGCGATTACTTCTCATACTTAATGCATGTTTGATTCCAAATCCAATAACTTATAGCAAAGTGACATAGGATAACGATGCAATTATATCTTTCTGAATTTACGTTGACCCCCTTCTCAACGCGCAGCCTCGTGATTGTTGCATTTCCAGCTTAAAATAATTGAACTAACGTCAAGCCAAGATACACGTTGACGAGAAGGAACATAAAGCGCCTGTCGTTAATTCGTAGTAAAAAATCCGAACACTTATACGAGATGATCGTCTTATAAATAATGATACATTATTAAAATAACAAAATTATTTTTCTCGGTGAACAGGACAGCGCTTGTATGAGATATTGTAGTGATAACGACAAAGAAAAGAGTACAACGAAAAAAACTTACTCTTAGAACAACAGGCGCAACCGTTTTGGCTCCGAAAACCCAATCTTCATCGCCAACATAAGGAGATCACACGATTTCATCGTCACGGCGATGTACTCATGTGATCGCATGAGTACTCTCGTCCGAATTAGATGCGCTGCGCTCGTGATGAAGAATCCGCGAGCGAAAACAGAAGATCGTCACCTCTGTATTACATAGTGTTATAAACGGGACTGCTGTGCCTAGGCCTAACCTGTAACCTAGCGAGGGGATGGGTTCTGCCATGCTGCTGCTGCTTTTTACTAGCTGCTTTAGCCACTACACTGGCCATGACTACGCTAGGTGAAGGTACTGCTGGCGGCCTGCCAGGGGCTTCTGGCGTCTCGTTAAACAAAGGTGCAGAGTGATTGTTGATCATGATCGGCGCAGACCTTCTCGACAACTCGGGTGCGATCTTCGATTTCGCTGGCGGATGCACCTCCAGAGCATCCCAATCCTTATCTTTGTGCGCGCGCAATTGGATATCCGAGCTCTTCCTGGATTCTGGCCTGGCAACCTCGTACTTCCCTACCAACACTCTGACGGAGAGATCCTCCATATTATCTTGCGATGATGGTGGCGTTGTCTCGCTCCTCCTGCCATGCTTGTTCTCTTTGGTTTCGCCAACGCTGGACAACGACTGGATCTTGGACTCGTTGTGCGGGATCACCGGCGATGAGGGCAAACTCCTGATTTTTACATCCCTTTTGGGTCGTGCAGTCACCGATGCGTTTTCGCCCTCGCACGCATTCTCAGGACTCTTCTCCAGCTTGGTCGACTTCGCTTCAAACTCTTTCTTCAGATTTTTAACTATGCCAGACGTGCTACGCGGACACTCTGCTTCCGGCGAATCGTCCACGGAGAGACAGCGCTTACTGAACACGGACTTGTTGCAGAGATTTTCCAAAACCATTTTGTGGTGTTTTACGGAAGGACACTGGGTAGTATTGACAACGCACGGACTGGACGTCTCGCTTTCGGATCTGCAGGATCTCAGAGACAGAGGCAGATCGGACTCGGAGGGCAGGGAGGATGGTGCGGGAGCGCTCGTAGACAGTCTTCCAATCTGGCGCATGGATGTAAGAGAGATGTCAATGCTACCTACCGGACTTGGCGAGTTCCTATTTGTTTCTACTTTAAGATTATGTTCCTGAGTGGGCGACGAATCCCTTCTTCGCGGTGTCGGCGATGGCATGTGATGCAATAGCATTGGATTGTACGTCTCGACCGCAACCGAGTCTATTTCAGTAGTTAACCTATCGCTCTTGTCGTCCGTGGTCGTTGAGCTCTGCGTACACACACGCTTCACTTCGCCCGCGGTCGTACCCTCCTCCAATTTCTGTTTAGTGCGCTTTACCGTTCCCGGATGCCATGGAATTTCTTCTTTGTCATACGGGAACAGACCACTGGATCCGAGCAGATCGGATGGCCGCATGTCATAAGAGCCCCAGGAACTGTTTCTCGACGGCAAAGTGGCCCACGAGCTGTGCACCGAATTGTTGTCAAGAACCACTGCGCTGTCGTAACTACTCCAGGAACTTTGCCGACTCGGAGATTCCCTTGTAACAGGCTCACCTCGCCTTTCCTCACGATCAAATACTCGATCCAGTTGGGCACTGAACGGATCGCCCTCCTTTTTTACTTTTTTTCCTAAACCATCATGACACGTCGATAACGTCGTTGTTGTCGTTGTCGTCATCATTGTGACTGACATCGTAGCTGGCGTATCCGCCATTACACTCACGTTACATTCACTTTCTACACTCACGCCTTTGTCAATTTTATTGTCATTACACAAATCAGTACACGTTACATTCGCGGACGCAGTCCAGACTAGACATTCACTATTATCATTGATCTCGGTGGATTCCTGGCTCATCTCTTTTCTCTTTTCCCTTTGTTCCTCACCGGGATCCCAAGTTTCTTTTCCGGAAAGACCGCTCGAAACTGAAGCCGTAATATCTTGCGTTTCTTGCGACTGTTCGCAATGCGAGTGACCGTTCTCGATTGGTTTCGTGTTATCCTCTACAGTCGAACTTTGAGGCAGAGATTTCGCATCCGTATCGGATCCTGGCGATGATGGCTTACTGCTAGCCGCTTCAAACTGATTAGTTAAATTGAGTACCAGGCCCTTCCTCTTCTGTCCCTGAGTTTCTAACTTACTAATCCTATTCTTTACGCTAGGTGTGCCAGGGGTTGGAGCGGGTAGGTGCATTATTTTATTCTGCGACACACTGTAAGATTGCCCGTTGTCGCAGGGCATTAGAACGTTACGAGCTTCCTGTTCTATTGCCGTTTTTTGATTCGAGCCACGAAGAAGATCCTCCCGAGTAACTTCCGTATTTCCTGCTTTATCAATACTTTCCAATGACTGCGACAAAGGAACTGAAACATTATAAAATAAGTAATGAAAATTTCTGCTTCCACAAAAATAAAATTTATAGTTTGTAATTTTGCCATATCTTTTATTTTAATTATGTAAACAAATTATTTCTCAAAATTTCTAATTTTCCAATATATACTGATCAGGAATAAATTTTATTAAAATTCGTTTTCTGTCATAGTAATATCATGTTAAAGAGCTATACTTAAACAGACCATGATAGTTTCAACAAAAAAATTAACTTAAAATTTCTCAAAAACACTTTAATTGATTAGAAATGTTAGGATATTAAAACTATTTACCGGAAGGTAACATATTCTCAGCGACTTTAACGTTCGGCGACCAACTCTTTGGTCTCTGGCTAGTTTTCTTCAACTCCGAACCTGAAACCTCCCGCATATTGTTCTCTATATTATCTGATTTCTCTTCTTTTTTTGATTGATCTTTTGTGGACGTAGGAGATTTCAGATTCGTATCAGATTTGGATCTCTGAAGCTTTTCCTTGTTTTTCATCGCATCTAGAATACCCTGATACGTTTCCAATTGTAGAAGGAAGCTGTTGTTAGGTTTGATGCAGTTGCGCTTTTCCTTGACGTGTTTCCACGCCTGGGAAAAATCCCAGTTGTAAGCCTTCATCGCATAAGCTATCACCACGGAAGCAGAACGGGATACTCCCATCTTGCAATGCACCAACACCTTGGAGCCCTCCATTTTGGCCTTAGTAATGTACTTGAATGTATTATCCCAATGCTTCAGTAAATCCGTCTTCTCATCGTCATATACACGTACATTCAAATACGTGAACATACCCGGAAAGAAGTTATCAATTTCTCGAGTGACATTCAGGATGTGCCTTACACTGCATATAAAAAGGATATAGATTAGAACTAACAGTTACATTTAAATATATTAAGATAAAGTAATACGTTTTCTATACTGTAGATCAAATTTTCAACATTATAATACATATGTAAAATTTACAGTTATTTTGTGATATAATAAAAGAAATAATAAACATAATATTTCCAATATTTTAATCATCCATAATTTAAGAAATCGATTGTTTCCAAACTAATCATATTGCGTTAATTTCTAAATTATGAATGATTAAAATATTAGAAATATATCAAGTCGTGACAGAATTAAAAATAGCAAGCATTAAAATCGACTTAACGCGAGAATACATAAAAAATATTTCGCAATGAGATAACGCACCCATTTTTCTGAAGTTCCTCTAGATTGCTAGCATTCCACTCGCTTCCGAGATAGACGTGATCAAATATCTCGGTTGGCGCATCCATTTGCCCTAGTATGGTGAGCATTTCTTGATCGATGAACGGTTTGAATTCCCCGAGGTCCATATCAAGATCCTCTTCAAGTCGACCTCTAATATATTTGGAAGTAACTTCATCAAGATCTACTGACATCATGATCTCCTTTAGCGTCGATCGAATCACGCGTTCTGTCTCTTCTCTCTCCCTTGGCCTATGTTACATAAACAATAACAGTTTATATTTCATGACAGATTAATTAGACAGGCAAAATCAGTTAAATGCATCCATAAATGATTGTCACTAAACGTTTTTTTGTCATTAAACTATTATATTATAATATAATTCTGTTCATATCATTCATATCAAATATATAATACGAACATATATTTTTTACCTGAAGATATTTCAAGACATTTAATTTATAATTACCGTACTTATAGATATATTAAGAATTTTCATCGTTACAAAGCAAAATACTAAAAATAGCCTCATAAACACAAACAAAGAGATCAAATTAGAATGTAGCGGAAATTTTCTGATACATATCAGTTTCCCATGCATACACCAGAATTTCACAATACTGGAATCCAATAATCGAAATGACCTAATATCCCAAAATGTTTAGCTTAGTTCGAAAGGGAAGGCAGACATAGGAACTGGAAATAATTGAAGGACGGCTATGAAGTTACGCTCCACTTGTGTGCGAGATTCGACGCGGCACAGACAACCGAGGAAGGCGCATCAACAAACCACCCTGGCACGATACCAAGCTAAATTCGCAGTAGCCAGCTGTTTCTTGGGTCGTCATATATGCTGCGCGAATCGATTTTGCTCGAGAGGCGTGTAATATGCAGTATTGGAGGCATTAAAATCAAATGTCCAAGAAATCACTCTCAATAAGAGAGCAACTTCCTGGAAGTGCTAGGCTTCTAAAAGCAATCCATATTATGGTACTTTGTCGATTTCATCAAAAGAGTCAGGTGCTATCGGATTGCATTCAAATAATCGTCCTATTTCTTAGGCCGCTCTTGAGAGAATCGTGATAAAAATGACCGGACTCACTTGGTGCGCACGCTGTCCGGTGATGGTGGTCTCTTGGACTCCAGATTGTCCATGGCATGCCACTCGTTGAGGCACGACCGATCGCTCTCGATCCGTTGTTCATAGTAACTGACCCAGTCATGCGACAGTCCACCTAGAAAATAGTTTTGCTCGCGTGCTTTACCGGACACTTTGTGCAACGTCTGTAAGGCCGACCTGGAAAAGAAAAAATACAAAAGATATTAGAAGATGTTACAAGAAAGGTAATCTGAAGTACTGATATTGTAAGGAAAAAAAAGCACACTGAATTGGCTAAATGCGGCATAGAAAGAATAATTCCGTATACAAATTTTAGTTCTAAGGAAAATTAGTTGGAAAACTGTCATTGTAACTAATATTCGCGACATTCTTGTTGTTTATTCATCGTGACCTAGTTTTCTCTCTAGAAAAATTACGTTTTTTTTTTCTTTTTTTATGTGTATTACGCTAGCCAAGTCACTGCTGCTGCAACTTCATAGTCACTTTGCAAGTGTGAAAAAGTAAATCGATCAGCGGCGATCAGCATCTTCGAAGATCGACGAAAGTTACGATCTTCTGAAAGAGCAAAGAAAGTAAATGTACTTTCTAAACGCCAGTGGATTAACAAGAAATATCTTTGTGTTCCGGATTATGTCGGACAACAAGAGTCGATCTCCTGCTTCGCAGGTAAACCCTTCGAAATTACCATAGTTATATAGTAAACTTTCCCATTCGCCCTGAAATTCATTCTATGATCAACGGTGGTTCCCATGGCGTAATGCTTGCTGTATAAGGGATCGAGTAAAACATTATTGGCCAACTCTTGAGAATAGGAGCAACGATGTTTCGCTTTAAGTTTTCTTAAAACTACGAGAAAGGGAACATCGTAAAAAACAATGAACATCATTTACTACATCTCACCGACGCAGTTAAGCACCACAAATATTCGTTGACACGTTCTAATAAAATAAGATAATTATCCCAATTATTATCACTTTTTTCAATTGTAATATTAATATAAAAGTAAGAGACTATTATATTTACACATTAAAAATATTATATTAATGTTAAACTACGACTATCATAAAAATATAAGCACAACTGTATAAGATATTCAGTATCTTTTATATTTATAAAATAATTAAAAAGATCAGTACATCATCTAAATTCAAGAGATTAGAAATGTCATTAAAGATGCAAATTACATGTTCTTGCAATATAAAGTAGAACTACATAATTTGCAAAGTGCACGTGATATTTTCACTTTTTTATATGATCTAAAGTAATTTTATAATAATGTTTAAATGATATTTCAATAAAATAGGCATTAAAAAATGAATTACTTTTTAAATTTAATTTATTGAAATAACAACATTACAAGAACAATCATTTAAAATTTGCTCTTAGAGCAAACTAAGAGATTTAAAAAAAAGACATAAAAGTATAAATTTCGCAATTAACTTCTATTATTTTATAAATTGAATATAAATTAATATATTGAACTTAAAATACAAAAGAAAATAGTTAATAAGCTAGTAGTTATTAATGAATCAAGTATATACTCTTTCAAATAAAAAATATTTCTAAATATATATTATATGTTTAAATGTAAGCATCTTATTTTATGTCCATTAAACTTGGCCGCATTTATTATCCGGTTTTAATTGATAAACCAGTTAATGCAGTCGATCGTTTATTTATTTAAATAAGGAAAAGGATTTTCCCAGACTAATATATTCTTATTTTTACCTGATATCTCTCATAAAGATCTATTCTCAGAAATACATTACATAAATTCCCCCAAGAAAAGCAATTTTATAACTCATGTATCGTTTATACAATTTAAATTATCAATGAATTTTGATTCCTTAATTTTTTATTCATACTTTCTCAAATGTAATAAATCATGCAATAAATCAAATTCTATGTGAACTTTCTCGCATGATTTTTAAATTACGATAGTCCTATTTTAAGAAAAGGGAGAAAGAACAGAGATTTTGATCCATGATATCTCTTCCACGTTTTGCCTACACACTTATTATCAGAAAGTATATATAGTCACCTAGATGGATTTTCCTCCACAGATTTTATATCAACAGATATCATTCTTAAAGCATAAAAAGAAGATTTATTCGCTTACAAAATCATTCGTCCAAATTGCATCTGAATAATGCATTTAAAGTGCAATAACTTGTTTCTAAAAAGATACAATGTCCAAAATGCTAAATAACTCTAACAAATTTTCAAAAGTAACGAAAATTTCACATAATTATTTTTCAAAAATTATGCAAATCTTAAACAAATAGCGATAAAAATAGATCTTGGAAAATTATCGAGTTTAATAGTGGGTGGCCTCAAGATATTTAAATATACTTGGAATAACAAAATTACAAAGTATTTATGACAGCAAGAATCGCAAATAGTCTTATTCTCCGTTTTCTTTTTATATGTATATGTATGCAAAGTTTCGTTCAGGCAGTGTACAACCTGTTCTTCTATAATAATCTCAAACCGGTTTTTCGTGCAACGTGTACGTGTCACACATATATGAACGTGTGGAGACTCGGTTTCACATTTTCCGAAGATTAATCAACGTAAACAACGAAATCGCAAAGACCCGTTGACCTATCTAATGTCGTATCGGTGTACGAATAGTACAAGAGATACTATAAATGTGTATGTACATTAGTTATTACACAAGAACTTTAATTACTCAAACAGCTGATAATGCTTAATTTTATATCTCAAAAACAGAAAATGGGCCAATCTAAATTGACGTCAATTTGACGTAATATTTAAAATATTCTATACATTCGCTTTCCAACACATATCGTTTGTTAAGAAAATTAAAAAATGATACAAACACATAATTTAATATGTACAATACAATATTTTGATTTTGATCCATGATATCTCTTCCACGTTTTGCCTACACACTTATTATCAGAAAGTATATATAGTCACCTAGATGGATTTTCCTCCACAGATTTTATATCAACAGATATCATTCTTAAAGCATAAAAAGAAGATTTATTCGCTTACAAAATCATTCGTCCAAATTGCATCTGAATAATGCATTTAAAGTGCAATAACTTGTTTCTAAAAAGATACAATGTCCAAAATGCTAAATAACTCTAACAAATTTTCAAAAGTAACGAAAATTTCACATAATTATTTTTCAAAAATTATGCAAATCTTAAACAAATAGCGATAAAAATAGATCTTGGAAAATTATCGAGTTTAATAGTGGGTGGCCTCAAGATATTTAAATATACTTGGAATAACAAAATTACAAAGTATTTATGACAGCAAGAATCGCAAATAGTCTTATTCTCCGTTTTCTTTTTATATGTATATGTATGCAAAGTTTCGTTCAGGCAGTGTACAACCTGTTCTTCTATAATAATCTCAAACCGGTTTTTCGTGCAACGTGTACGTGTCACACATATATGAACGTGTGGAGACTCGGTTTCACATTTTCCGAAGATTAATCAACGTAAACAACGAAATCGCAAAGACCCGTTGACCTATCTAATGTCGTATCGGTGTACGAATAGTACAAGAGATACTATAAATGTGTATGTACATTAGTTATTACACAAGAACTTTAATTACTCAAACAGCTGATAATGCTTAATTTTATATCTCAAAAACAGAAAATGGGCCAATCTAAATTGACGTCAATTTGACGTAATATTTAAAATATTCTATACATTCGCTTTCCAACACATATCGTTTGTTAAGAAAATTAAAAAATGATACAAACACATAATTTAATATGTACAATACAATATTTAATAATAATAATATAATTAAATAATACAAATTTAATAAAAATAATATAATATAAATGATACAAACTTAATAAAATATTTTAATAGAAGTATTAGTTATTATCTCACAAGCGATATCGTTTTATTTTAAATTTCCATTTTATAAATTTAATAGTACGTTATAATAAAGATTTTTACATATTGTTACTTCTATAAATTCGCGTACGCGGAATAAGATATCAATTTAAATAATTCTCTCCATTTTATTTTTTATATGTACCATTTAAAATAAAAAAATATTAAGTAAAAAAAAAAAAAATTAAAGTATTAAAATAAAATTCAATATTATTCATATGATCAAACCGACTTTGTTTCTCATTATCATCAATTCTTCATTCTTGTTTTTTTACTCTTTTCCTACTTACTTATACAGAATTCTTTTCATAGAAATTTTTTTCAAGATTACAGAAGCCATGAAATTTTCTTTTGGTTTGCTGTAACACGAGAAACCATCTGACAAATGTTTCCGCATAACCGTTTCAAGAAACCAAGAAACTTACAGGTTATTGAAACAGAATTTTAATTTTACAATCATATTTTATTTTTTTAAATGCAGTTGAATATAAAAACAAGTATTATTATATAAGTAAATCCACTGCTTTTCGTCAAATTTTTCCACATTTAATATAGTTTTTCATTCTTATTCTGCTAATTATTGCTCACTCATTTCATAGGAATCTCTTCGAGATCAAAATTGTTAGAATTTTTATCTTTTCTATCCTACTTGCTATAACGCGAGAAACCACCTGACAAATGTTTCTGACGACCGTCCTTAGAAACGAAGAAACCTCGAGCGTTGTTACCGTCGGCACTCGACCATGACCGCGCCGTCACATAAGAAGAAAGCGTGATCGAAGATATACTTCTTCGCTGAGAAGAACTCGACAGTGTTCTCGGCAGAATCATCAGAACGTAAGCTTACGGGATGTCGATTAGCTTGGCTTTACGCACTCGGAGGTCTTGGTGATCCTCGCGGCGTCTTCGATCTACTCCAGCAATTGCAGTGCCCGTCTTTTGTTACTTTCAAAGAACGGGCTACGATAACAATCTCAACACGCGTTGGATGTGGTAGGTAACAAATACAGCATTTTGCTCTTCATAAAGATATAAAATAAAATGAGTTATAAATAACTCTTTCAATGCAGATAAAATACTTGTTTAATACCCAGGTTGGCTCAATCTTGCTTTAATTTCAAACCAGTATTTCATCAATCATAATAAGGTTTTTTTTATTGAAAAACTGTCTGAACTGATACATATGGTTCAATAAATTGAAGTGAAAGAAGTATAGTTTGTTTCACTTATTGCACTGTGTATGCATATCAGTTTGGACAGTTCATCGATAATGAACATACTTTTTAATTTTTAGCACTGTTCATTAAGATGTGATTGTAAAAGGAAAATGATTACAGTTATAATAGATATCTAAACTTTAAGATATGTACCTCGAGTCAATCTTAATCTAAAAAACTATAGATATTTTTCTATAGTAATTCCCTTCTTGATACTTCAAAAGATGAATCGACGAAATAAAACTTTAATTAAAAATAATAAATAAGAAAAAGAGCTACGAGCGAAAATTATTTTTAAATTTATTGAGCCTTTTATTACAAACATATTTTAATTAAAAAGATGCACGAGTAAGTTATGACGAGAATTTACACTTCTAGCGGTTCTCTGTGCAAGTTTCCTTCCGCAAGTACGCAGGATACGTTAAAGAAATGCCGTAGAAATCAAAGCCATAAAGTTCCAAGGATACCAACGTCTAGAAAGTCCGTTGGCTCCTGGTGGGCTTTATAGGCTGCTGCCAGAAAAATCGGTATAAACTCGATATATAGAAAACAGTTAAGGATGTACAATAAGCGCTAACTCTCGATAGCGATTCTTGATAACAATGGGATTTACCAACAAGACGTGTGTGTGATAACGATAAATGTTCTATTTGACAGTCGGTTTGATGGACGTTACCATCTTTTCCGTATGCTTCATTTACTACGTACTCTTCGAGGAGAGAGAATTCTTGTTGGAATAGCGAAGCATTATTATGCGTCAAATGTGATAATGTAGCGAAACAAACGTGATAACAGTAGCAACAGTAAATTGACTGTAAGAAAAGAATCAAATCTATATATTCTGTGAAAAGACAGAGAAGTTAAAGTAGCTCTGTCAGATCCTGTTAAAAGTAAAAAGAGTTCGCCTGTAAAAGAACTTTTATTTTTTTTTTGTAGCATCTTTGATCAATAAAATATATTGTGGATAAAGATAAAAATTTGACTATACTTATTGAAGGCTATTATTCTTCCAATTAACAGAATTAAATAATCAAACAGAAAGTCATGGACAAATTAGAAGAAACTTCAATCTATGAATAACATTGATTAATATATTTTAAATATTAATAAATTATTTACATAAATAATCTTTTAATAATTGTAAACCGACATGATATATTATTTCAAGAAACACAGAACATTAATTTTATTCTTCAAGATTTTGATAAAATTT
Source organism: Cyphomyrmex costatus (assembly GCF_001594065.2). Lineage (NCBI taxonomy): Eukaryota > Metazoa > Arthropoda > Insecta > Hymenoptera > Formicidae > Cyphomyrmex > Cyphomyrmex costatus. Next base: position 414,062 of record NW_017276629.1, on the reverse strand, counting down.
AAATAAAAATAAACAGATTCTAAATACTTATTAATTTTTTTAAATAAATAATTTTCGTTTTTATTCTTTTGTAAATATATATAACAGATGATTAAATATAAATATTAATAAATGTTAACATAATACAGATAATTAATTATTTAAAGAAAATTTTAATCGAATAGTAAATGAAACAGGATACGAAGTTGCAACAGAAAATAACGGCATACTGAACTGAAACGATAATGTTTTCTAAATGCAATGGAAATATCAGTCTTGGAGAAAGAAGCAATTAAGGAATGAAAATGCGACCTTTCACACACGTAAAATAACACAATAAGAAGAATTTTAGTGACTATATTATGCAAAATATACTCCATTTTATGAAATAAAATTCTTTTTATAGACTGGGTTACCGTATACATGAATAATCAACGTAGCTCGAAGGTAAACCTCTTTTTACAACGAACATCCGTGTCTGCCTGATTTCCGCGTGTTCACGTATGTTATGACGTACAAAACGTCATGCATCAACAAGGAAAATCAGAAACGTGTATACGATGTTCTAGGCATTGTGAACATTCTGTGATTCAATCGGTTTTCTTTTGTTAGTAAAAATTTAATATGTGTAAAATTACTTTTATATTATTTTTAATTTTTAGCAATTTTAAGCAAATATTAGTTAAAAGTTTCTTAGAATTTATTTAAAAATAAAAAATCCAGTTCCTTTTTTTCAGTGTAATTTAATTTTTTTTTTTAAATAAGACGAATTTATAGTTGCTAAAGTTTATTGACGTCTGGATATTTGTTAGATTCTTAAATTTTATAAATAACAGTACAATCAGACAAAGTGCGTGATATTCGTGGATATTTTACATATTTTCCCTTCCGTGAAACAACCAACAAAAACTAACACCAAAATATATATTTACGCCACACAACAAAGAAAAATATTTTTTATGCATCTAAGCATCTATGCTTTCAAAATCTGTCTACGTTTTGATCAGCAATTTATTCGCAGACAATAACGAAACATGCGTCTCGCTATCCCTTCATTTTATCTGCTCCACCGATCGCGAAGCCGCGTTATTAAGAGACCTCTGGGCAACATCTTGGCCTTTTGATGTCTTGACCTTGGTTAGGTAGCCGTGCAAGTAATGAACTTCGTTTCTAAGTTCTTGCAGTGGTTCAAGCGAAACAGATAATAGCCCTGCCTCACAATTTCTTAACCCCTTAAAGGGCAGATTAATTTCGCTAAGGGTCGGCGATACCTGTGTCAGGCGCCTCGAATTACAACCTAAGGAATTCGCACGTTGCAGTTCTTACAACACACTTACGTACAATACTTATACGTATACTTAATCTATGTTGAAACAATCTCATTGATAAATATTTATTAATAAATTGAAACAAGATAAATAAAGAATATATTATAATTGTAAATTGAGTAAGACTTTTTATTTTGTAAAACATTTGAAATCCATTAAAGTGTTAATTATTTTCTATTATTTACGTAAAATATAAAAAAATTATAGATTAATTTTTCTCTAAATTAAGTCTTTTTTCTGCAGTTTTGATTGCAAGACTCATTCATAAATCTCTCTTTTTACATACGTTGTGTTTCAAGATTTCAAAAAAATAATGTTAGATGATATTTTGTATTTAATTCTTAAAAATAATTTAAATATGTAAGAAAAATTATATATATTCCTCATAATTCTCAAAAATAATGTTTTAAAGTAAAAAAAATCAGAGGAAGTGTAAACAAAAAGTCAGAAGATATTACTCGAAATGTGTCATTAGATTTTGACTTCGTCACGTCCGGAATTTTACTGATTCGCTAAGGAGCTTAAAGCAATTTTTGCGATGAGTGTTTGGAGTACGCGTACCACTTTCTCAAGCGTAGCAAATATCACGCAAGAAACGGTTTCCCTTCCGTGCCAACTCGGCACCGATTAGATAAGACTACTTCCGTTTTCTTGGCAATGCGTAGAAAATCCAGAGTCTTGCCACTCGTAGGAAGTGTGTGTTCCTTTACGCGTCAATTAATGGTTAGAAAAGTTTTACGCAACAAACGATGAACATATCGACGAGACTCTCTCGGTATACTATAATTAAACATTTACGTAATAGCCACCTTCGGATCCGAACAGAAGAACCAATATCTAAGATGAATTAACGAGTAATAAATACATAATCTGAATTTTTTAAGAAGATAAACCTGTGCTGATCACGAACAAATTTTTTGCACTGAATTGTGTGAATTAAAAGATATATTTTACATCTAACTTTTAAATCGTAAAACATAATATGTACGTCTTAAAGAATCATATCATAAAGATCTAGATTTAAAAACGGAAGTTTCATTACCTGTATTAAAGTATGATATTCCAAATAAATGCACATGATATCTTGAAATCGATTTGATAATAAAATCATGTTTTATCACTTCAGTATTGAGAGTCGAGATAAATATCACAATAGTAACAGAAACATATCAATAATGAATTTATTTGCTGTTTACACATCAATTCGAGATTATATGTTTGTGATTATAACTTTTCATATTCCGCACTACTCCATGTTCTCCACTTGTTGCCTTCAAGATATCTTACGTACGTCTGCAGTTATGCAAATTGCACTGTTACTACGTATTCGGAATTGAAGATTGGTACTTTTCACACTCCTTGGAATGATCGAGAGTTCTCAGTCTGACCTAAGGCCGCGAAAGCTCTTGCGTGACCACCCGGCGAGAACAACAGCGGGAGACGTACTGAGCCGCTAGGCATGACATCGTTAATTGTAATGAGTCGCGTCATCGGTGGAACATAAATGGAACGCCTGGTGAAACGAGCTGTTACGGGCCGATCGTGTGAGAGGCTCCGAATCCCCCGTTGATGTCATCGCCAACACGCATCGATTAACACTCAACTAACCAATTTCCAATCATAGTACTACGATCTATTAGGAGAGATGTAATTAAGAAGAATGGAGAATACAAAAGCATGAAAACACACAAAAAATTGACATTAATTTGCTGAGTTTTTTTATATAATTCCTTTAGTAAAAGAGAAAGAGTATGTATATTTATGCAGCATGTGAAAGGTTTTAAAAAAAAGGAAGAGAGAGAGAGACACTTAATCATTAAATGCCTAAGGTGCATGCTCATCTAGTTACGCCATCGGCCAAAAAAGACCATTCATATATCTCCTGTTCACAACTTGTCACCGCGAAAATCACAGAGTAGGTAACACAGCCAATTATACGAGATGAATATTAATTGCATACGAGAGACGTGTACATGCGTTATTTTACAGCCGTAGGCGAGCAGAAATGTTTTTGCAAGTACACTCTTTTATAACAACAAAATCAAGATCATCGGATTATTAACATTTTCAGTTGATATTGTTAGAGTTAGTTTTATGACCAGAAAAATCAAATAATTTCAAAGTTTGGAAAATATAACGTTTGGATGTTTTTCATTTTTATTTTGAAATAAAATTATTTCGTGGTAGAATTCAGTACTCGGTGGAATCTGATTTTCACAGATATTTTCGTGCAGAAAAGTTTCTCTAAAACAAAAATTAATTTATAAACAGATAATTAACCAAATGTTTTATCCTATTTTAAGCTATTACTTTAATAACATATTTTTCTCACAATTTTTGTAAGACTAACTTTTACAAACCTTTTCTACTTTTCTCTCATTATTTTTAATTTTTTATATTCTGCGATAGTTTATATTAATTTGATTTACAGACGTAGTATGCAAGGATTTATACGTAGTATATAAATTCACACGAAATTATATTAGAAGCATCCAAGATCCAGCTTGACCGTAAATGGCTTATTCTCATGGGTATTTAGTTTTTGTATTCTGTTCATGTTAATAATAATCCTGCTAAATAATCAACAATAATTGGTATAAAATATCAACAAATTAATCAAACTGATTAAATTTTTTATCCTTTTTATACACCATTTTAATATTTCTCGCAACTTTTTTTAGAGCTTAACATTTTTTCCAATGTTTTATTTCTTCCACTCATTTTGTTAATTTTTTACAATTTTCTGTTCACATACATCAATAGCAATTATGCTAATATTAGTTAATATCAGTTAGTATAAAAAATAAAGATAATATAAAAACTAGTGACAAAATTAATTCGATTGGCTTATTTATATCAAGATTCCTACTGCTTTTTTTTAGGCAAAAGAATAAGTAGAATTTCTCTAAAAGCTCAAAATCCACAAAAATGGAGGTAGAAAAATGAATATCATATAGAGAATACCGGATATCAGCGTACCTCCTTTCACACTGACCTTGCCTGAGTTATTCTTGTCAAGGCTATAGAGTCGCCCCTTCGAGAATCGAACAGACATGTCTCGTCTCTTTCGTACAAATATGTGACACCCTGCACTATAAGCCCCCCTTTTGAGAATTTGCGAGGTCGCACGCTTGTCCCGATTTGGAACAAAACCGGCTGATCTGCTTACAAAAACATGCTGTCTGGCCGATCATCCGTCAACAAATACTTCTGTCTCGTTACAGCGGAATTCGCCTTGTCATCTTAACCGGAGATAAGAATTTTCTCAATGCTGACAAATATTATAATACAGAAATATAACAAAGCCATTTTTATATTAATTATATTATAATTTTACTTATATTACACAATATAGAACAATTAAACTACAATTTTGCAACAATATAAAATGATAAAAAATTCAGCTTTAAGAACTCAATCACTTAATGTAAATGTAAAAAAAAATGTATGCATAAAAGTATTAAATCCTTTAAAAATTTATAATATGGATTTAAATTCATACAGGATTGTTTTCAATTACCTGCTCATTAAATAAAAAGATATTTCTTCGATATTTTGCTGATTATCGTAAGACATAATTGACAATATTCAATTAATTAAAGACCGTTAATAATTAATATGATATATCATTGATTTTAACAACTGATTTGATTTTGTTTTATAAAATTTTATTGTAATTAACGCATTAAAGGCAAGACATCTGCCATTTAAAAAAAAAAAAGATGTTAATAGGAAAATCTTAATAGGCTTCGTTTTTGCATAGTATGAGTATATAAAATCTCAATAAAAAGAGAACTTCTCTCAAATGATACAAACGAGAGCGACATTCGAGAATGGAACAATGAAGGGAACCTGTCTGGGTATCCTACCATCGCAAAACGCAGATGTAACTCCATACCGAAGCAGTCGAGATACACCTGCTGCATTTCCCTCTGCAACCAGTTCTCAAAGGCAGCCATGAATTATTTAGAACTGTTGCGAGCGGAATACAAAGAGTTTTCCTATTTATTCTCTTTATAAACGAAGTACAGATCGCTACAAACGTCGTGTCACTTTGAAGAATTTAATGCATTTTATGGTTGAAACATGACAGATAAATCAATCAATAAAAATACAATATCTTCTTTTACAATCTTTTTTTATAGATATTAATTAATGATTTTAGAAAGATGTACTTTTGTAAAAAGTCTGATCTGTTTTTGTTAATTTGCATAAATAAGAAAAATAACATTAAGAAAGTAACATCAGAAAATAACGTAAAAGTTTATTTATATATGATAATATAATAAATAATAGTAAATATTATAAATTAAATAATTAATTGTAAAAAAAATTTATATACATACTACTTGATCTCTATGTCGAACCAACTCTCACTGAAAATGATGTTTTCAATAATAAATAGTGAGAGCTGATTCAGTAAAGAGCCAGATGATATCCTATCTTAGACGATAAGTTACGTAATGACTTTAAGAAAGCGCAAGAAATTCTTTCTTGATCGCGCTTTCGATGACTCTTAAATTTACTTAATACTCTTTAAATACACGTGTTGGGAAATGTTAAGAAAGAATCATACTTTACGCACTTCGAATGTCGCACGAAGATAAATCGTGCGCTTTAAACGGAACATAGCTGACTTAATATCGTGATAATGATTGATTCCCTTAGAATTTTACCGTAGTCTAGGATAGAGACTGATGCAAGGGGAAGACGATTTATCACGTTCGCCTATATGTTAAACTCGTTTAGCACGAGGAGCATTCGCTTGCCAAAGCGAATCTGACGTTGCTGATTAATGACACTCTGAGTCGCATCGCGATGATAACAATAAGTAACGGAAGAGTCATTGTTGAACATCGATTCTAGAAAAGTATGACGCGTCGCGTGTTAATTATAAATAAATCCAACATCATCGGAGAAGCATTCTACCATAGCGTAACACGTACCGTCGCGCAAATCTAAACGGAGAAAGACGGACATTGCATACTTCTCTGTACAGTTCAGTCGAATCCGTGACAAGAAACTTGTGAAAATTATGTTTAAAGAAATACATAAAAATTATTTCCATATTTGAGAAGAATTTCATTCTTCAAGAGCGAGCAATTTTCAACCATTTGCAATTCAGAAATCACAGATATTTCGTGGAAAGAGAACTGAGAGTTGATTAGGAAATGCATAAAAAATCACCGTTCTGGGCACCATGTGCATAAGAAATGTTGAATAAACGTCAATGCCGTTCAAACGACGACTAAAAGTCAGTCCACCCGAACGAGATTGCATCGTAAAGCATTTCGAGAACGGTATTATCTGCATTGAGAATGAAGAAAGTGCATCGCGAGGTGTCGTAAAGATGGGACGGTTATTCGCTCGGCTCCTGTTACGGGCTTATTATTCCTATTTTGCGGTCGGGATGGCCTCCACGATGAATCTTTACGGTCGACGCACAAAAGTGGAACAATCGTTGCGGAAATCAGCATGTGGGGTCCTCCGCGAGATCTACAGGGCTATCGCGAAAGTTGCCAACGACGGTGAATCCATTTCGGCATTGTCGGCTTGCACTATTTACGACGCGGAATAGCCATAGACATTTCGTGTGGAAGCGAGACCGCGATCGACCGCGATTGTCCTGAACAAATAAGGTGCTGCACTTGAGAAACATGCCGATTCAGCCTGCAAAGCTGGATTCCGTGGCAGAAATTGGAAAGCGAGTCGGAGATCGAGATCATCAATAGGCAACGATAGATTGCAGTACTAAATAAATAGCATTGAAAGATACATCCCATTTTATCGATCATGCGTTGCATAGTGTTTCATAAATCGTGATCGTTAAAAAATCGATAATCAAGGCATCTTGAGAGAAATATTTAGTGAACTCAATACATTTTTTTTTTTTTCTTAGAATCCGTAATAAACGATATTACAAATTTATCGTGCTTCCAAATTAATTATAATTTAAATCGATAGAAAAAAAAAAATATATATATATATATAACATGTATTGATACAAAGAAGAAAGAACCTTTTTTGCAACAATTGAAGGAAATTATATTATTTATTGTTATATTGTTAAAATAAAAAGGACCTAAAAACTTTCATCTTTTAATCAAAAAAAATTCTTTACATTGATGCTACATTTGTCGTGGGTAAGTACTTTATTTCGCGAAGAACGTTTTGAACGATTCTGAGCACGCACGATCTTGAACACGCCTTGATAATAACTTCGACCTGAATGTACATTCCCGATGTGTTCTCTCATATATATACATACATATGTGTATATACATGTATCTTAAAACCAGATGAATTAACCATTTTTGATAGAAACAAAAAGAGAAAGAAAGAAACTTCTACATATACCTTATATATATTTATTTAATATATATAAATATATGTTTCTTTAAAAAAAAAAAGAAAAACGCTTAACGTGCATAGTTTCATGATAAATTCACACACACACAAATAATAATTAAGCGAAAACCAAGAGACTATTTGAATGCTTCGCGCATTTGCATTTTTACTCTTGATACTCGCGCTTCATCGTGATACGCTTAATTACGTTCTTAATCACAGTAACTGTATCCAAACGATATGTATCTCTAGATATCGGTAGTAAGCTGTATCTTATTTTTACGACCTCTCAATTATCCTTTGCGAGAATGTTAATTAGTCGTTTCAACTTCTTCTTCGCATTTTTCTTCGAGGTATGTGTGGCGTAATAATAAGAAAGTTAAAATCCGAAACACTATTTATTTTATAAATACTGATAGTATAATAATTCTCTTCCTTATTTTTTCTTAAACACAGAAATTGCATACTAATCTCGTGTTGCTATTTGTCGAAAATAAAAAATTTTTCGTGATAAAATGATATTTTTTATTGCATTTTATTAATTTTCGATGCATTCAGTACATGATAAACTAAATTTATTTATTAAACCAAATTAGATACGCTACCTTGAGTTAAATTGTTTAAGTGCATTGTGTTTTACTTACATTAATGACATATTGAGTAGAAGTAGCGACGATCTATAGAAATGATTAAAAATAATTCAAATTAAGTGTCATTTTGGACATTATAAATTTAACAGTGCGTCTGGCCAACCTGTTCTTTAAATGGCAGCGAGAACAGTGAAAGGAATGGAAATGATTATGGTACACGATGTGCACGGGAGCGCGATGCGAACAACGGTGACATCAACGGACACTTGGTTAAGGCGTTACCACTGGCCTGTCGCCGATAGGGATCTCACAGACACCCGTACGCCAGTACTCCGCATGCAGTCTCCATCGGATCCTACGCACCGAACCGTAGAAAACAATTAAATGGCGAGTCGCGCGCGCGCTGCACTTTTCGTTTCTATCGACCAGTCATTGCGTATCGAGTCACGGCTATTCTACTGATTGCGAGGGGAGATCGTAGGCAACCCACTAAGACCTGTAATTCCGCGAGATTTTCTCGTGATATTTTGCTCTCTCGATTTGCACGGCGCGAGATGCAACCAACTAGAGGATCTAGCTCCAGCTCTGTTAAAGCCAGTTTTATATATCGATAATCGATGCGCCAATATTTATGACTTTAAAAGCAAGGGAATTTCCGCAGCAATTTACGTAAGCACGCACGACAGAAAAATTAATAATGAGAATAAGATTTCGCAGATTTCACTTATATATATATTTTTCTCTCTTAAAGCTTCGATTGCGATTAGTCCAAAATACTTCAGATTACTCAGTACTGAAAATTAAAAGCAATTTGTTTGTTTGCGTTTGTTGGAGCAATTATTAAGGAATCCTTTACTGATTGTTCCCTGAGATCGAGTAGGAAGTTAAACAACGGTTTAAAACGGGTTTTAAAAAGTCGCTAAAATAGGAAGTGTAGTACAAGACACACTTTGCGGCTAAGCTTTCCCGAGCAAAATCGACTTCTAGCTATCGTACTTAACGGAGGATGTATGGTGACATCTCTTCTCTACCTTCAGACGAAGACTACCGGTATAATGGAATAACGGTTAGCTTTCCAACCGGAACCAATCTTGTTGAATGATCCTTTGTCGCCGTCTTGTCTTTCAACGTTTAGAATGAGTCGGCAAATAAACGAAAAAGACGCGCGCGTAGCTAATTTAAAACTAAAAACAAATTACTCTTGCAAAAACAGGCTACCGCAGGGAGTGACAACTGAATTAAGCCTCACAGAAGTTAGAACGGAAACCAAATGGAACGATAATCGCAAATCAATTAACATCAGTGACCATTTTCTCATTAACTTTATAATCCTCGCACGCGTAACACTTGTGTTCTAATTATCTTATCAAGTATAAGATTTTTTCAAGCTAATTTCCCTACTTTACCAATCTAATTATCTTATATAACTAATTATCTCAGGCAGTTTATTTTATATTAAAGAGTTGTTTTGTAATATCTTCTTTTATATAAACACTAATAGTAGGAGAAAACAAATACGGAAATATATTGAAATAGAAAACAATAGTGAAGAGAGAAAAGATACAAGCAATCGGTATTACATATGGGAATTTCAATACAATTAGTCGATTGGGGTTTATATTCATTATGTTGTCGATATCAATGCGCTATCACGGTTATGCAAAACTATGCAAAACGAAAGCGATTCAACCAAGTTATCGCGCATTCTGTGTTTTATCAGTTCTAAAAGTTATCCCCCAACGCACGCCCCTTCAAAGGAAACTCGATACGCGACAGAGACAACAAAGCCACAATAGACGGAGTCGAGACTTGGAGAGATAGCGGAAGTTCGTGATAGCTGCTTCAAAAGCTATCGCATATCGGCGACAGACGTGAAGTCGGACGTGAGATAGAATTGATATACGTATATACGTAATTAACGTGTGAAGGAGCAGATTCTCACTTAAAATGAGATAATTTTTATTTAAAAAAAAAGTGAAGAGACATCTCGACGTAGCCTGACGCTACCTTTTTATAACTTATTCTAAAATAAATTAATAGCGAATTCAGCTGGGATGACTAGTGCATCATGAGTGCATATTAAAGCCATTGTTTACTGATTTGTGTGTAAAAGCAAATATTTTAAATTATAAAATACAGATTTTACTTAACAGCACGATAAAATGTATAAATTTTACGATTTAATTTAGTATTTTCATATTAAATACATGTTTTTATGTCAATTTGAGTACGACAGCTTTAAGTGCACCAGTGAGTTGCATCCAACTGAATTTACTGTAAGTCAATTTTACGTATGTTATGTTTCGGATAGAAATCCAGAGATGTCGAGCTGCAGTAATGAAACCGAAGGAGGTGTAAAGCTGATGATGAGATAACGTGGGAACTCGAGTTCGCCTCTGTTATCTGGAGAACACGGCCGTCAACTGACGTAGACGGGAAAATCAAGTTATCGCTCGTCCGCCTGCGCACGACAGACGAATTCCATTAAACACCATATCACGGCCTTGTAAAGCGTGCCCCTCAAAGCGTGCGTGCAAACGCACACGATACAAGCACGCGGTCTGCACTAAAATGCGAGCGACAACGAGTGCGGTAACGAAATATTTGATTAATCTACCAAGCGTTGTTATTTTAAATTCTACTATAAAAGGGATGGACGAGAAGAAGGAAACCTGTCGAACTTACAAAATATAAATTAGCTACATATTTTATATTAATAATTCATAAATACGCATATATTTATAAATATAATATATGTATATTTAAGAGACATCTTGCTGTACATAAAAGGCTGATCGCATTGAAAAACTAATTGATATTCGTTCGCGTATATTTTCAATGACTTTTTAGAATCATGAAAACAAATGTAAAGAAAAATAAAGAATTAATTAGATTTTATTATAAAAATGTAGATTAACATATACTGATAAAAAAACAATTCAATATTTACTTTTTTAAATCTCCAGTAAAATATTGAAGCCCTTTATTTTTGTATAATATCAGAAAGCATAGTGCTTCTCATTTAAACAAAACAGCACCATTTTTTTAAAATTCACATATCCGAAACGCGAAACGGGTATCACTGTCTCCTCCGGTAACGATAAATCGCGTCAGTATCGAACGACGTGAAAGCGACTATGCGTTGAAATCGGTGCCCGAGGTTTCTCTGACAAAAAGTGAAAACGCGAATAGGAGTCGACAACCTCAACGCGAAAATGTAAAGCAAGGAGCAGCAAAGTCGAACAGAGTATCGACCGATTGAACCCGTCAATAAATGACAGCATTTCTTGTTGGTGGCTCTTAGATCGACGATGAAGAGACGCATCCGCGAGATATCATTCATGCGTGTCAACATTGCGTGACGATAAGAACTATAATCTGTTATCAACTCCGTTTCTACGAGAATTTGTATCTTAAACGCTCCCATTAAGTCTGTTCAGTCATTCTATTTCTAATTAAAACTTCCGTCTGTCTCAAGATACACCATCAAAGATATTTATTTTTTACATTTTCATAAACAGGAATAAGTCATTCCTTTTATTGGTAATGTTTAATGTGTCAAAGAAAATACATATAATTATATAATTAAAAATTGCCATTAAAAGATTACAATAAATATTAATTATACGTTCTGCAAAATGTAAGTTTTTAATGATATATACATATATATAAAGAATAAAATCTCTCTTAGATAATGTAATACTTTTAATTCATTTAAGTATTATCTATAGAACTATTTTATTGAAATTTTTATTGAAAAAAGGCAAAATTTAGTACTAGTTATATCTATGAAGATTTGTGCTGCAATTTTTTTTACGTAATAATAGGACATTTCTCTTAATTTAATAGAAATTATAGAATCATATGTAACATAATGCAACAAATTATGTATCAAACCAACAGTATAGTTTTTTAAGTAGATCTCGACATCTCGAGACATTAGGAATGCAGGATTGTGACGCGATCTCTCGCGCTATCGACACGATCGCATCTATGATGAGAATGCTGTACAAGTGTCGGCAACCTCATCATAGAACGAGGTGTCATTTCGAGCTCTCGTCTTCGTCATCCGGCCGGGAACCGGTTCTGACCGGCTGTCCGCTCGAAGTTCATTGATTCCCGATGATCCCGCGAAGCTGCTTCCTGTCTACCGCGGCCCGGCCGTGAAAAAAGGTAAGCCTATCGCGTTTTCGTTTTGATCTTTTATTAACCTTTTAACACCGCTTCACTAGCTAACAGTCCTCTCCACGCGTGAAAGAGTAACCATATTCATGATTTACGCTCAATCAAATCAGCTCTTTGTGCTAATTGGAGTCGATCGTTAGAGGAAACTCTACGCAGAAAGTTATCTGCGCGATTGGGGACGGATAGCACTCATCGCTAAACATTCACCACGCCTGAACCCGTCACTACGGCCTGGGAACCAGTCGACCTGACACGTTTTGCACCGACAGAACAAAAACCAGATCGCAAATTGTCGTCCACTGAATCGGGTATCTAGAGTAGGATACGTACAATATATGTATAATGATTTAGTCCCAGCAGGACTATCAGATATTTATGGTATATTATTATACATTTTCATACGTAGTATACAATTTACACGTAAAAATATAAATATATAATTATTTAGCATTTTTAGGGATCTACATACGTGATATATAATTTCACACGAAATTATATTAGAAGCATCCAAGATCCTGCTTGACCGTAAATAGCTTATTCTCATCGGTATTTAGTTCAAAAACTCTCACGGTCCAAATAAGATTATAAATATATAATTTTTTAAAAATAAGAAACTGTACCAGGATTTTTTTATATCCATTGTTCCTCATTCAAAATTTCCTTTGCTTAAGTTACAATTTAATATTTAACGGATCTCCAAATCTTATCTACATTTTACACACGGAAGAATCTAATAGCGAATTAAACGCACTAGTGCGCACTGGTGCATATTAAAGTCATGTAAAAGTAAAATGTAAATATTTTGAATAAAATATATATTTTACATAACAACATGATAAAGTGTATCATGAGTATTTTACAGTTTAACCAATTTCTATATTTACGTATATAATTAATATAGATTTTTGCGTCAGTTTGTATAATGGCTGTAATATGCACCAATGCACACTGAGTTCCAATTCGCTATAAATGTGAGTTTCTGTAGCATTATAATGTATTTAATATTGTTATGTTGTATATATATATATTTCTTCCTAATCTTTTTCTCTTTGTCAAGGTTAAAATTTTTTAAATCCTACATTTACATTTACATACAGTTCAGCGATTCATTACTATCAATAAAACAAACTTTTACCGATTACGTACAGTTAATAACTCGTATCAGGTACCAGCTGGTACACTTACCTATATGTATTAGTTAGACATTCATAATCCGCCGCGACCGGAAATTCTGTGTCAAGGTATCGCGTAAAAAGAGATCGACAACAACATCGACAGGAATCTAGATTAATAATGTCTCAACCGAAGGAGATGTTTACGTCCAATTACGCTGCTAGAAGCAAATTCCTTGAGAATACGCATAACAATGGATCGAAAAATAACGCGGGGCAAATAAACAGCGTTCCTCTGCGTTATGTATTCTCGCTCACAAAGAAAATATCAAGACTACCAAATCAAGTTTAATATTTCACGCTTGACACTGAGCGGCAGGTTTCAGAATCGGAGAGGAGTTCCCGTCTGCAAACGAGAAACTTTTGAAGTTGAAACGAAGTGGATACGATCAGTTCAATTACGTATGTGGGTCACGTTTATAGAGAGGTCAGCCATCAAAACGGAGGTAAACTTTCGCGATAGCCCTTAGGTGCATAAAAAGAAACAATTATCTCCGCGTTTCTACATGTAAACACAAAGATAATAAACAACAAAGACTGTCTATTTGTAATAGTATTAATAGTATTATCGTAATCATATTGACAATAAAATAAAATGAAGAACATGATTCTTTTAATTAACACATTACATTGTCTACCATACTCGTCATTTATGTACAAAGCAAAATTAATTAAATTTACATGGATGAAATAATATCAATATTACAACTCTGATTTACATTTTCAATTTTCAATGACTGCTATTATATATATATATAATACGTGCATAATTTATACGTGATCATCCCTTATATCATAAGAACATTAATTATTAATACTTCAATATTTCCATAAGACAAACATTAATATCTAAGCGAGCAGTATATATTGCACAATAAAAAATGTATTATAATATAGAAAAATTTTGCATATGTACGATCACATGATTTGTACATATTTATCATTTATTTAGCTAAATACATTGATAAGTACTGCGTAAGTGCTACAGCTACCAACTCTCCAATAATTCAAATTACTTGATAACATAATTATTATAACTCATATAACTCAAAATTAAATGCTATCAATGTTCGTCTTAACTACAACGATATTGCACCACATCGTCAATAAAGATCGACTGATAAAAAAATAGAAAAATAACCAATAAAGTTAATAGCGTTAGAAATATTTAACGCAACTGTATGACCTAAGCGAAATGAGTTTTCGTGCAAAAACACGCATGTACGCACATATGCGGAAACAACGTGATTCCAAAAGGGGTTGCTCAGTGTCGTTCGACCATGTGGTGAAATTCGGCAAAGTGACCACGCGTCGCGACGCGCCCATAAATGGCGCGGGCGGTGGTCCGCGGCTGTATAACCAACCCCACCACGGTGTGACGGTCGAGACCAACGGGGCTTTTCCAAAAATAGGATGACGACGACGAGGGACGTCCCGACGTCGTCGTCATCGTCATCCTCGTCGTCGTCGTCGATAGGAGGCAAGCAACGGTGTTCTCGACGTCGCGATGTTCGTTCGCGGTGCAGAACGCATTTCGACATGTCATGTTTCGTAGTAATCGACTTGAATGCAACAATTGTGCAGTGATAAAAAAAAAGTCTAGATTGTTTTCTTTAACAAGAACTTTGATTCGATTAGAACCTTTATTTAAAATCGCAAAGTGAAACAGAAGTGCATTTACTTTTGTCGAATTTGTCCGGTCAAAAATTTAATATTGTTAATAATTAATTTGAATCACTGAATAACATAATTTCATAATATTATATAATTATATTTAATTATAATATTATATGTTTAATTATATTAATTATAATTAATATAATTAAACATATAATATTACTATACTGAAAAAGTATGGTAATATTATACCTTTACTTTTGTGAAATATTTATAATCTCACTTCTAAAAAGATAATTTAAAAAAGAGAGAATAAAATTTGAAAAATCCGAGAAGTATGACAGAAACTAATAAATTTTAAATTTTCTATTCACAACACATTTTCCATTTCTCATTTTTTATGGTTATTTTTAACTTCTCGTATGTTTGATTTTCCTAGAAGAATCAGTTTTTTCATCTTAGTTTTTATTTTTACAGAATAATAAAATATGCATTATATTGTATCTACTATTTAAAAAAACTGTTAAACATTTAATTAAATTAAACATCTTATTTGCTCGTCTCTCGATTACTTAATTTAGTATATTTTTTATTTAACGTATTATATAATATATTATTTTTTGCATTGATAGTACCATGTTCTTCTTTCTGTGCTTCTTCTGTTTCAAGGTGTTTCTTCTGTTTCCATTTGAATTCGTTTTTGTTCTTACTGTGCGAGTATCGCGATTTATAGCTGCAAGTACACGCGCGAAAATCAATTTGCGAACTAATCTATTAGTACACCCACGAAAATTCACACTACGGTAGACATCAAAAGTGTTTGCGCCTACGCACGCCGAGTCAATCGCACTTTTGCAAAAATCGCCGCGGGCTAACGCTAATGGACGTGACGGGATCGGAGGCAAGACTATTTATAATTCAAACACATCGTCCGAGCACACGCAGCAGTACCAGAAATAACAAATCCGAAGTCGTAGGTCACGCGAATAAAACAAATAAGGAGATGACACCTATTCTGACTGCTGACCGATATATTTGATTCTAATTAAAATAAATATTTAACTAATTAGGGAGAGTAAAACGACAATGCATGAGAAATTATAGTTTAGAAACAAACTGTTTCTCTCTTAAGAAAAGATTTTCTAAAGATCCCCTTTTAACAATGAGACAAAATATCTTCCATTTTTCTGTAATATATGGGAAAATAAAGTCTATATATGAAATAAAACAATCTAGTGTAACCTTTAATTTGAATTTAACTTTCAAAAGTCTAACGTAATTTTTTGATTAATCTAATTTTATGGAACAATTTCCTATTGATTGATCAAAGCGACGCCACAAGGAAAGAGCTCGAGCATAATTGATTCGTGTGGGAGGTGACAGCACTGTTTTCGCTAGCACTGAAAAAATATAGCACCGGAAGAGGTTGGGCGGCTAAGAAAGTTCCTGCTGCCTGTCCGGTCGCACATAGGGCAATTGTGATGTCGACCAATTAAGCCACGACCCACGCCTGATTTTTCTTTTCGCGTCTCGCTGGTCCAGCCTCTTCCGCATCGATAACATCTTCGTCATCCCACCCCCGAATCATTCAACACAAACTACTCCGCTGCTGTTGCGTGCATTTAATACTTTATTGCACGTGTGCACGTACGATAATAACTTCATAACGACAAATTACACCCAATTTAAGTTATTTTTCATCATTTCTATAGGTCACCATTGTTCTGAATATATCGTTAATTTAAAAAAATTAAAACAATAGAATTAAATCGTTTAACACGAGAAAATGTATTAAATTTGAGTCAAATTTGACACATTTTCTTAGTTTACTATTTATTAATCCATACATTAATGTGGATATTATTTACTGTGAAACTAACAACAGAAATTAATTGATTTACATTTCGACACACATAGAAGTTGAAAATAACAAAATGTTGTTACAACTCAAGAGATCAAGCTGCCATTGCATTTTTTTTATATCTAACAGTGTATATACGTGTTATTATAAAAAAATGTAAAGAGCAACAAAAAATTCAGATAATAATTTGACATGTCGTATCGACTAAAATAAATTTTATAGTACCCAGAATCCATCTCAACACGCCCCGTGTCGCTTGAGTCACGCTTGTCAAATCACGAGATAAAAAAAAACATGTGCGCGCAGCACGCATCAGACCAGATGTATTTCAAAGATCAATCATAGTCTGTACGTTCACCACAGACAATTTATACCCGTAAAACATTTGCTTCATTTTCTTAAAACCTCGATCGACTAAACTTTTTTCTGAAAATACAAACAGAATGTCCAAGAAAGCTCGTTTTTAACAGTGAATTTATCGTTGAATTTAAGTTCAATTTTTCTTTGTTCATTATTTTCTTTAATAATTTATTTCGAGCGACAGCATACACAGGTCCATGATAAATATTATTTTAATCTCGTGATAATAATTCCATAAAAATCTCACTGTCTCCCGTATGTCTGAAGTTATCTTATACAACATATCTTCGCGATCGACAGTCGTCTTCAGTTATCCATCGTGTAATTACACCAACATTATCGATTAGTTACGGTTGTTAAGCCTATGACAATGACCCTTCCAATCACACAGCTCGTCTAGCTGACAAAATATCGGATGCCAACGAAATACCGCAAGAATCGATCGTAATTTATTATACAGTTTCTATATATACACTGTTTGAATACGGACACGTTAAATACGGGACTTTAACAATAACGATAGATGAAAGGAGGACAGTGCATCATATGCCTTTCTTTATATCTCATAAAATTGGCCGAGAATTATATTTAATTTGAGACTTTCATTGATTCTCTCTCCAAAAAAGTGTTTATAAAAAAATAATAGCTTCTTATAAAGCAATGCAAATTATTTTATTAGAGTATCCACAATAACTATATTAAAACTTCTAGTAGCATACTTTCTATCAAAGTTCACTTATTCTTTATATTCTTAAGTAACTTCGCGCAGAGACCGACTTAACATTAAAAACGTACTCTGACACAAACAGCCGTTATGTAAAACATAAAAAACGTTAAAGAGTCGCTATTTTTTTGCTCCATTCTTATGTCGTTGCGAAACCAGTTTCGTTTATCAGAGATGCAGACTTACCACATGGCCTGAACGGACACTGGCTTAAAGATGTGTTGACGGCCACAAACGCTGACCTTGAAACCCCTGAAAGATAAAATCCGGAAGTGAGATCGTGATGACCTTTGAATCAGATAACGTTATACGCAATACCTTTTTATTTAAAACTATTTCAATCAATGAAAGAAAATATTACTCTGCTGTATAATAAAATGCTTTTACTGTGTAAATTATTTAATTCTCAAAGAATAGAATATAAAGTAGTTAGAAACATTAAAATTATATAGCTTAAACATTTATATTTTTACGTAATAATAAACATAATTCAAAGAATTTAAAGCAGAAAACATAGTTATATACATATTTTTTGCAAGATAAAATTTTACATAATCCTTACTATGTGATTAAAGCATAATTAGAGTAAAATCATTCTTACATTTCTATTCCAGACAAAATTAAAATTTTAACTTAAAAAATGCACATTATTAGATTTAATTGTTTGATTTTCTTTTATCTATAAAAAAATCTGTATTTATTATTATTATTATTATATTATATATACTTGTTAATTTAAATAAATATTATAATTCTGTTATGTTACAAAATTATTATTCCTTTTCCTCTTGCGAAAGATAGAGGACATCTTCACTATATAAAGTAATTTAATATAATTGTTCTGTTTATCCTATTCTTCGAAATTATAATAGGTACTGCATAGATTAGCCACAATAATAAATTATGAAATAATATTGAATTTCAGTTTCAAGGAACATCAATTATTTTTGTAATATTTCTGATTACATTATCATTGCAACACACATAACGGTTATTATCGTCCCCATTTATGGTACATAATGTAAACCATTTCGTATGTAAACGATTTATCTTCTCGAAATCTCTATTTAAACACTAAATTATCAGTAACACAAAGAATAGTTCAAACGTCATGTGCACTTTAACTGGCATTTTTCTACAAAAATACTTCATTATATATACAAAACTGAAAAGCTTTTTGAAATTACCTCTATATATTAACTGGAATTTTATTTTTATTAATTTTTCACCAGAGAATTAATATTCTGTCCGTGATACCGTAAAATAGTTTGATTCTACATTGCATAAGTAATATTGATTTAACGGGATGGACGATCAAACTCGCGATTTTGCTATTTCAACCGGACGATTGTCGTTACGCTGGCGAGCAAAGCGACGGTGCTTCAAAACTGCAACGGTAATGCAATTCTCGCTATTACGACACAAGAAGGGGCGCGCGTTCACCGCACTGCCATTAATTACGCATTATGTAAAGGAGATCGCACTGCGCGAATCGCGAATCGCCGCGCTGCCGTAATACGCGCCGGTTAGATTTCCGGGAAACCTTTGCCGATTCCACGATCGTCTTTTCCAGAAAGGAACGGTACTCACGTCAAACTTCGTTACACATACGCGGCACGGCCGTGCTATTCGAAGCATATCGCTTTCCCTTATTCGTAGAAAAAATAGAAGCAAAAGATCAGATTTAATAACACGCTTTGAATCACATCGATACATCAATGATTTTTTTTATTTACAGGCGGTAAAAAATTAATGGGCTTTCAAAATTTTCGCGCAAAAATAAGAAGCTTTATTTTACATTTATTTTCGACTGCAAACATTGTTGAATTAATGTCAAATTATATAATTTGAATTATTTTTAATCATTTCTATCGCTATTGTTCCTATTCAATGGCTATGTGAAGTTGGCCCCCCACTATTGCAAATCTAAAAATAACCATTACCATTCGTTTGGTGGTCGTTTGGTAGTCCATTCCGGACGTTTGGTAGTCAAAGATATAATGAGAAATGTCAAAAAAAGAAGAACGCGCGTGAAGTTAGCCCCCCCCATTTCTAAAACTCGGCTTTGCAGACTGCAAATGCAATAATGACCGTAAGCATTCGTTTGGTGGTCGCTTACTGACGTTTGGTAGTCCATTCCCGACGATTGGTCATGGTCATTTTTAGATTTGCAATAGTGGGGGGGCCAACTTCACATAGCCCTTTTCAATATCGTTAATTTAATCAAAACAACAGAGTTAAACAATTTAACTCAAAAAAATGTAAGTATTACATTTGACTTAAATTTAATTAATTATTTATTATGTATACATCTTAATATGAATGTTGTTTACTTTAAAATTAACCAAAAAAATGGGTTATTATTTTGATATACAAAGAGATTAAAAATAATAAAGTTATTTAACTCACACAACACACACAAGATATTGATATACTTTTACTTCTTTGATGTCTAACAGTGCAGTGTACAAAAATTACGACAATGTAATTGAAGTGAAATTGATTCGTAAAATTGTTTTTTGTAATTTTCTTTTATAGCGTTTCGTAATTGTTTCTCTTTCAACCTGATAAATCAGTTATTACTTTCTCAAACAAATATTGCTCGTCTTTCTGACAACTACGATAGGGACAATTAGACGTACATAAAACTGCGCAATAAAGCGATATGAAACTTGTATGTTATGCAATCGAGACACATTCGTGATTGCAGTTACGAGGACAAACATATGAAGATAAAAACATTGTTGAGGATCGCTGCGAGCGATTTACCAAACGCAATCGCGAACAGTTACGTAAAAATGTCTCGCGGCTAAGAATTTGGGCGTGTTGTATGTAACAACGTTGAGGATTATTCGCATAGAGGTCTTTTATCCTCGCAAAGAAGCACAAAAATGAACGGAAAAAAATGCAATTTTCAGTCCTCCGCCCCCTCGTCGCGAAATTACTCGTCTCGCACCGTTATCGTCCGGATCCGGATCGTAAAACGGACGCCCTCCTTCCTCTTTCGGATCGCAATTCGCCTCTCTCGCCGATTACACAGTTACCCTCTACGCACATTCCGCGAATGAATTTTATAGCTGGCCCTTCTTGCTTCTTCGAGATATGCGCGCATCAGCATTGAGAAATTCTCGATTTTCAAGCCGCACAATGCAGTTGTTAAACAGAGCAGAATTTCTTTGAGAATTTATTACATTCTCTCAGATACCACTGTTTAAATTCTTTGAAATGGAATCTCACACTAAAGAATGAAAATTGAGTCAGTCTTGAAAAAGAGTGACTCAATTTCCAATCTTTAAGAGTAAGATTCCATTCTTCAGAGTGACAATTCATTCTAAAAGTTTTAGAGACTACATGCAAAGGTCTATTGCGTATTCTATGTTTTCTAATGTTTTAGTAATAATGTCGCAAAATTATTATCAAAATTTTTACATTATAATTACAAAAAAATTTACTAAGTTATACGATAAATAATATTAACCCTTACTAGTCTAACGTTTTTTCGGCACCTTTAATGGTCTAACGTGGGCCATTCGTGTCTCGGCGTTTTTTAGACATGTTAAAGGGCTTTAAAAAATCTGCAAAAATTCATGGACCTTCATTAATTCTTCAATTTCAAGAAAAAAAAATTTGTATGTCGAAAATAATTATTTTTGTATATAATTTTGTATTAAAAATGGTGGTACCGCGTGTAAAATCACTCGATCACTTAAAAAATCATAACTTCAATCCAAATGAAGCTATCGACATAAATCAAAGTGGAAATTAAAGGTGAAGAGTGTACCTTTTAGGGGACTTGAACGACCCACGTTAGACCATTAAGGGTTAAGAAAAAAAATAAAAACATTGCAATTTCTTTGCAAATTAAACTTAACGTCTTGTACAATGTTTTATTGAGTTTCAATAAAAAAATTAATTAAAAAAAATTTTTTTTTTTTAAATTTTAATTGTCTAAATAAGATATATGTTTTTAAATCAAAATAAAATACTCAAATACACATTTATTGTACCATCGAAGTTTTAAAATAAAAATAAAGCTTTGAAAATATTATGGTTAGCAGATTATCGTATATTTCATATAATATTTAAGTAATAAACGTTGCAATTTATAAACTCCCAAAGAAGTTTATTTTTATTTTAAAGCTTAATCTCTACGTGTTCTTTGCTTTTTGTTTTTTTATCTTTTTCCTTCTTCGCGACCATTTCATTGATAACCGCGTTACGTTTCTTTTCACATGTCTCTTATCTCTTTCAAAGTTCGTCAACTTTTATCTCGGGCAACAGAAAACGAAAAAATAAAAGACAAAAAAGGCAAGAACAGGAAACAAAGAGCACATTGTAAATTACGCTGAAAAATTGTATACACTACTCGTAAATGTTCGTAAATACAATTTAAGAGTTCTGTGTGAATTATGGAATTTATTACTTAAACATAACGAAACGTACGTTACGTAGTCTTTTAACAATTTTCAAAACTTTATTTTTATTTTAATATATTAATAATAAATGTAAAACTACCCACAAATTTAAGATTGGCAAATAAAAGTGGAAAAGAAACAGCCTCTCTTATATTCGATTAAGCAAGCGTACATAAATTTTTAGAAGATAACGGTTCGACGATTCAAATCAGTCTAATTGATGCTGATGCACACAGCCCACTCAATCACATTGATTAGAACTAGCACTACTCTGGCTTTTTCACAATGCCAATGTAAATTGCAAATATCTATGTATACTAGAGAATAAACTCGATCTTTCGTTAGTTCATTTAATTTGTTATCCGACGCATGTAATTAGATGCACTTTACATGTGTATCAATAGAACACGTCGATATCGTAAGGCCGATCAAGCATAACCGTCACGGCATTGAACGTGTCAACTAAATTCTCTGGCTGCATTGCGTGTTAAGTCTGTAATCTATCCGGACAGAGACAGTAAAAAAAAAAAAGGCTAAGTGAGCCAAACTGTTGCTGCAACACCGACAGTGTTTCAACCGATCGAGAAAGAATGACGTATTGTGACTCTAACCAACTCTAACGCACGAAGGGACTCTAACTCTCCCGCGAGTTCGCGACAACCGCATCGAAATGAAAGAGAAAAAGATAGAAAGGAATGGAACAGGAGAAGAGGAAGATGAAGAAGAGAGACGATCGTCCGCGCCCCGAGGGTCATCGACATCGTAGGAACGCGAACTGACCGGCGTTCGTGCTCATTTTCTTTTCTCAGTCCTTTTCTTTCTCCTTTTCCCTTCGCCACGCATCGAGTTGTCCATCCATCCCACTATCCCTTTATCGCTAATTTCGCGAGAATTGCTCGCCCAACCGGACACGAACGTCGCGCGCGTCGCCCAGTCAATGTGCTCTCGCGTGGATAAGCATGCCTACGGCCACGGAAAATGACGAAGTGCCTTCTAATCGCGCGAAAAGCCACGTGTCAATATCGTTCAGACGTCCCCCCCCCCACCCAATATATCGGATCATATATTTCATTTTATATTACTGAGAAACTATTGTCTAAAGTGTATATTCTCTCAGACAAAATTATCGATAAATACAAATAATGAATCAAATAAAAAATAAATAAAAACAATTATTATTATAATCTCTTTGCAAATTAATAATTTGACATCAACGCTTTATTGGTCTTAAAAAAATTATTTTAAGAACAGTTTTTCTTAAACTTTTAATTATCCAAAAATGAGATAATCATACAAATAAAATACTCAAACATTTATAATTCACTAAATGTCAGTAAGTCTAGTCACTTGAACCATATCTTAAAGAACAATACAAAGCCTAAAATGCGCTTTTAGATAAATAAAAGTTTAGAAACAATTGTGTTCTGAGAAATATTAATTTTCTTTTTAAAGAAGACTCTAAGCATTTCAGTCGTGTATATAAGATATGAAATCGTCTATTAAATAATCTATTAGCAAAGCGATTGCAATAACGATTATTTTTCTATTTCTGATTAATGCGAGGGTAATTTTAATTAATGCTTTCAGATACCGCGTATCATCTTCTTTAATGTTTATTTTCCATCAGCATATAATCCACACTATGTGCTGCATTGCGGTAAACAGCCATGCTGAACCTTACGGTTTGACTTCGCGTCTCGATTTCACAAGTTATGTCGCGACCTTCCGTCGTAACCTTGGTACTCACCTGTCAAGTACCTTGCTTCACACGCGTGCCTTACGGTAACGCGCTCCATTTCCCTACGCCCGAGAGAACGGTGGCGACCTTCGCATTTATCTTTGTGGAGGCGGTGTTACATATAATACGCCGAACAAGCGATTAACAATGCAATCGGGCAAATCTACGATTTTACAAAAGATATACAAATGTTTCCTCTCTACACGTAAGTTCATGTTCGCTTTTCTCTATTCTCAGCAGTATCTGTATATTTATCTGTACATATCTGTACATATTAATCGAAGATTTATAAACTGTATTCCGATGCGCACGTTTATTTGTGCTAAAAGAAGACTCATCGGATCAACCTATGAGTAAGAAAATCATAAAACAAAGCATTGAACGTTGACATTAATGCGAACGGATTGTATACCGAAGTTGATGACAGCAGTGCCATTCTAATGTAAAAAATGATATGGTATAATATAAGTTAAACTTATTGTTAGCTTCTCTCTTTGAATAAAAATTACATTTCAGAAAAAAAAAAATTGGAGAAAGGAGGAGAAAGCACGTGGACATCAGCATTGTCTACATTGTGAATTACATTGTCTATGTTGGTTACGGATAAACAGACAGTGTATAAAGTCTATACTTAGGCTATTGCTATCTACGCGTAGACGCCCACTGATATTCTCCTTTCATTTCGCGGCGCATAACGCACGCCGCCGCCGCGCTACGTTAATTATCGGTACAACATTCAATCCGCAGGCGAGCCGTGGCAATGAGTCACTTTAAAGTAGAGGGAATTAGACAAGTTGGCACAGCCGTTAGAAAGTGGCCGCGTGCTAGTACCGCTCTGAAAATATTTGTTGATCGGTCAGGTTGCCGGATATAAAGCAGCGCAACGTCAGCAGTACGATGAATCATCAAAAATTTCAATCGAGCGAAATTTATTCGTGTAGAATTATAGAAAAATGCCTCGTCGAGTTCACCTCATATCGAATATATACATATCGCTTTTCTATCCAAAATCACGAATTCCTCAATTAATTTAATTCGTGCCAAAGCAGACTAAATTTGTTTCTCAAAAATTATTAAATAAGTATTTAAAAAAAATTTTAACAACATAGAAATGTAAATAAAGTCTAATTATTTCTTCCATTTTTATATAATCTTTATATGTTAAAAGGTTTTATTCAAAATATGAATTTAGGTAGATATTTATTTCGCTTTTATACATTTAATAATTAATAAGTAATCCATTTTTATATTTAAGGTCGTCATAAAGTTCGTTAAAATTTCACCCGATATTTCTGATATAATATCCTCATGTGCTGTAACAGATTTATAGTCTTTATGTTTTTATGTTCCCCTATATAAAAGAGTAGCAAGTTGAAGGTAGAGAAAGCGCGCGTTCCGAGTGTCTATCAATATTTTTCTAAACTCAAAGAAATAAAAACATGATCTCTTCCTCATCTCATTAATTATACTGCAACAGCAAAATATATTAAGATGTACACGGTACGATCTATGATGGGATCCGTAATTAATCTGTTACTTAACTGTCCGCAACTTCGAGAAAGAAAGAAGACATCTGATGCCAGGGTCTTACCATACGGTATACATTACATTCTATTGCGCTTGCAGATGTGCACATTCGCACACTAATCATGACGTAAACGATGACGATGTTTGTGTGATGCTTAATTAATGTTCGTGGATATTTTGACCTTGTCTTAATATGATTGCTCTTTCGAATATGCTTATTTTCATCCTCCACCTAACTCGATTTATCAAATAATAAATATATATATTACTCTGATGTATTTTATTAAAATACAAATATTAAAATCAGAACTTAATGATCTTAATAAAACGACATTTTGTACAATCATGTATTCTCGAGTAAATTAAAAAAAAAAAAAAAAGAAAAATCCTAGCCTGTTCCTAAAAGTGTAACCGATTGCTTAATATTCAATTTAATCAGTGAACGTTCGCAGTTAACGAGTAACATTATGTAACAGATCATAAATAAGAAAAAGTAGTAAAGTCCACGCGAGTCTGTAATCGCTGAAACGTGCTAATCCGTAGTGCCGCGAGAGTATTGCAAGACCGCAATGCTTCTCACGGTGAGAGCGTGACGAGGAAAATAGCGGTGAGAGAGAAAAAGATGCGAACTCACCCATCGCCGTCGAGAGTGATAGCGGTGTCTGCCAAAACTCGGAGCACGAGACCAACGGTCGCCCTGGCGTGGCAATCGATACCGAGGAGACAACTCTCTTCGGCGTCCTGCCTTCCCGTGCAAGAAACAACGACGAGATATCGCGTCCTTCCTGGATGCACCGATTCCAGTTTCACGGCCTGAAAGAAAGACACAAGAAAATCTCCGATTACTCAGGGCACGACTTTAAAAGCTCGCAGATGGATATTTAAACGACGCTTATAATACAAACAGAGACCGATTTGTAAGCTTAAGTTCTTCGTCGATGTGCGCTAATTATCTGTCTCATTGTTAAATTTGTAAATGTAATTTCATGTGACGAATGTTTTTTTCGAAAGTAAAAAATACAAATCTTCTAAAAAAAAATAATTCTTAGAAATGTAAGAAATTATGTAGCACCGTAGATTGCAGGCACCGTTTACTGATTCTTTATATGATGCTACAAACACTGTCTTCCAGAGTTAATGACATTAAACGGAAGTAATGTTACATAATCAGTTCATGGGCTTCGCTTCCGTTCGACCGGCTGCTTCCTTCCTGTTTGTATCGATATTGGTAAAATATTATATTATTTGCTTTCTTTTCCTCATAAAAATAATGTACACTGAAAGAAAAGATTGGCTGCTGCAACAATTTAGATCGTAAAATATAGAAAATTTATGATATATTTAACTGATTGCTGCAGCTAATTAAAAATGCTATATCATATTCAGCCAATCTTTTCTTTCAATGTACATATATAATAATTGTATAAATAATTATATAAGGAAGTACAAGTAAATTGCCTATACAAGCCTCTACGGTAGTTAGAGCATCAATAATATATCTTATCGCTTTATAATTATATTATTAATGCACTAACAAAACAGTGGTTTTATGGTTCCAAGAATAAATCAGATGTAGATAAATTCCCTGTACGAGCTTTCACGGTCGTTAGAGTGCGTTAATAATATATTATATTTATAAAGTAAAAAGATGTATAATTTGGCAAACTGTAATATACCAACCACTTTTTGATGAATCTAACATTCCAATTATTAATTACATCTTATCACCGTATACAAATATATTATTAACGTACTAACAACCACGAAAGCCCATACAGACAATTTACCTATATCTAACTATTACCATAACTATGCCACAAAACTATTTTATTAATCGTATATATAATATTATTATAATAAAATAATGTACAGAGTCGAAAATATCAAAATTTTTGTTCTCCTGATGTCCTAAGTTATGGAAATTTAATTATCTGTATTGTTTTATTATAAATCAAAAAATTATGTTTATCAAAATTTTTGCATAAATATACAAAAAATAATTTGACGATTAACAAAAAAAAACAATCTTAAAAGAAATATTTTGTAATAATAATGTTTTCATTACAACATAAAATATATTGTATTATAAAAACGTGATATTAAAGTATATTGATTTTTTATTCGCGATATCTAATATTTCTATAAATATATTTATTAGTCTTGTATATAAGTTAGAATTAATAAGAGAAATCAATATAAGATAGTAGAAAATGGGTTAAACGGAAGATTGGTTGAGCAGCGAACATACTCTTTGTATTAAAAGTTCCAGGATGAAACTCCACGAGAGAATTCCCGACAGACCATCAGGCAGAATGTTCACAATAATTCCCTCGCTCGATTAAACGCGAACATATCATTCGTAGTGATCTCTACTTTGAAACGGTTAAACACGTTTCCGCCACGAACGATGCGTTCGATGCTCCCACAGGTAGACTGTTTAATTACTTTCACCGATCCATCTCTTATCTGGCATCAGTGAGAATTCAACTTGGCTACCGTGGATCGAGAGAACAGCGGCTAAGGAAACGACACGAATTACAAGAAATCATACGCATGAATGAAAAAGAAGCAGCAGCCGATGCCCCGGTCTTGATTATGGTATCTTGGACGTAGTCTCCGAGCGTACCGGAGTTCGCCGATTACGGAGCACGTCCACTTTATGAGTTGATCGCGACTCGATTGCAAATCGAGTTACTGCAAATGCAACGACTGGAGCAGGCCCTCGATTGCATGGGCGTCGGCCCATGCATTTTCGCGGCATGTGATGTGGTAATTAACGCTTCCGCACTCACTAGAAAGAATTCCAACCGCGATAACAGACCGGATTTTGTTTAGCGATTACATCGCGGGCACGCTCGGCAAATAGAATTTTCCTCATTCAGAGGAAAAATGATACGCGTGTTAATCGCGTACCTGGTGCATTCGCGCGTAACGCATTTGCAAGCGTTAATAAATTAAGAATGCAGAATCACACATTTGGAGTTAATTAAGTTTTAAATATCAATACTCGTAACGAAAATAATCCAATATAAGAGAGATTTGGAGCGAAAAGAAGAAAATACTGTGAGAGATATCCTTTTACTCTCTTAATCAAGAATAAATTATTGTAACTGCTTACAAATTCCGAGTAATTCTATTGGCATAATTTCCATATCATTATGCTTATATTCTATTTTCTGATCATTCTGAATACCATATACCAAAATATCATAAGTATAATATTAATTAATAACATAAAAATTAAAATAATATATTTAATTAGAGTATTTTTGTATTTTTAACAAATAAAGCTTTCAATCAATACGTATCTAATAAAATATTTAATAACAAACTCAAAAAATATTTTTCGTAAAATCAATCATGGTTAAGTTTTATGGATATATTTTCCGCTAGACAAATTTCATTTTAATCTGCTTAGGAAAAGTATTGTATTCTCTCAATATTAGGATTTACTTAATATATTTTTCATTTACGATCATTTATTATATGATAATGTAAATGTTTTAAAAAATAATTTTGAAGAACATTAATACAAAAATATATTACAAATGCAAAGATAACAGCTAAAGAAAAATAATAGTGTTTAATCATAAATAAAATACTATATATTATAAAGACAGCGAGAAGAGTGAAAGATGCAAAGTACAAAAATTTTATTAGGCAAAAATTTCAAAGCAAGAATTATAAAAATTTCCTCAGCACTATATCTTTATACTTCTTGTCTATGATTAAAAAGAAAATTGTCGGCACTAATTCTGGTACATTGATTATTCACAATCTTAATCAACATGCATCTCTCAACACAGCTGCGGAAGATTTCTCGTTTCAATGATTATGCACAGTCTTAATCAACATGCAGTTCTCAGCAGAGCTGCAGATTTCTCATTTCTATTCGTAAGAAGGAAGTAGCCCCTTAGTGCATGCGACAGATACCGTAGTCACGATTTGTCGCTGAACCATTTCGCTTGTTCCGCCATCAGTCATCGAGCGGAACGATTTCCCGATCGCGATTAATAACGCCATGATTAGACGATCCGCTCATCCGTACACAAGCCTGCTTCGAAAGAAGACACACCACAAAATCGCAAAAAATTTTCCCAGAGAGTCCAAGAGAGTGAAAAAACGGCGAAAGTTTTCACTAAGAACCTAGCAGAAAGGGAAAGTCCCCAATATAAAAGTCGTTCTTCCAATAAATGCTAATTTTAAGTGATAATAATTATTAATCAGAACTGTTTTTCGTACGCTGACCTGGCGTTATATGCGTGACTAGAAAGCCTCACTTTCGTTAATATTATAGCCGAAATTGATTATCCATCGTGCGCGCGCGAGAGATCCTCGCAAATCGCTTGATAAGAATTGCATAAGACTACGTTATGATTCGGCGTCGACTTAGATGTAAATGTCGGCGATGGCGTAACGCGGACACTTGGATGTATCACGTGGATACTTGCATTCCCGGGCCTGCAATTATACGTCGTTAACCTCAATGAATAGGTAATTACCTAATCTACAGTCCTTACGAGACGCCATAAACCACGCGTTCCTTCATAATTGTAATCATCAGTGGAGAGCGACAGAATGAATAAAATTAAAACATTATGCTTGTGCGACTGAAAGTATTCGTTGCAAATTATATTTAGAGCTGTTTAAGGCAAGAAATCTCTTGTTAACGAGAATTTCCTAGTTTGTGCAAAACCATTTAAACTGTTACTATAGAAACCGATGCAGTAATCGATCTAAGTATATAATATGCAATTTAATTTATCGTATATCTCACATTTACAATTTATTTCACACTGTAATTAAAGTTTAACTAGAATACAATTTAGGTCAGTTTTATTTTCACATTTACAATTATATAGTAAATTAAATTTATAATTTTTTCTAAAATAAGAAAAATAATGCTAGTTAAAAAATTAGTGATAACATACCGTTGAATAATTCTTCACTTTAATATATGACTGCATAATTAAAGACGGGAAAATTCATTACTTCTTAGAGTAAAAACTCTGAAATTAATATCATCTTCTTGTCATATAAACGTACTGTTCATAATCGATCACATTAAGCGCTGTTTTTAATTAAGCGTAGATCTGTAGCTGCGCATCACACACAATTTCTCAATTTGCTTGCCTAGCATTTCTCTACGCACGCATTTAAATTGGTTGTTACGACTGACTGATCAACTACACGGAGCGAGTAACGGGCTTCGTCCATCAATCACATATAATAACACTCGATGGTGCAAAGAGGTCGAATATCAAACCAACCAAGTTACAATTAACACGATTTGATTCACAACTTACAGTTGTTATATCGAACAATTGAAACCAGAAACTTTCAAATGTTAAATTAAAACGATACTAAATTATATGTTTATGATTGTGAAGAACTGTAAAATAAAGGATATTCACATGAAATATTATTCAAATAAGATATTAATTTATTATTTCTTTAATTCAACTAATCAATCAATTTACTAATTTTAAGATAAGATTTTAAGAATTGGCATATTATTTTATCTTAAATATTTTTTACATCAACATTAAAAAAAATCGTTAATTAAAAAGAGCGTTAAAATAATTTGAGAAAGTTAAAATAGAATTTTTTTTAAATTAATTAAAGAATAAAGTCTTCTATAATTAACTTGCAAATTCGAGAGTTTTAGTTTGCTGAAGTATCTTCAATCCAGCTTATGCCATTATAAAATTAGAATTCGACGCTGCGTAATTCCCGCAGAGGCAAAATTGAGATAAAAGGGAAAATGATATATGAGGTATGCTCTGCATAAGCATGGCATACCAGAAGATATATCGAACACGTGTCAGCATATATGATCCGAGATACAAGATTGCGAGAGACTCTCAATGTATGCCATTAGATCTAGAAATCTAAGTCTCAATTCATCTCGAATCGCGATGGAAAAAACGAGGGTTGAATAACGATCAAATTTACATTATCCATCAATATGTTGCAATAATCTCTCGCTTCGGTTAATCGCTTAGTATAGATTTAAAACCACGATGTATCTAATGAATATTTGAGTTTGAAATGTGTATCATATATAAGATATATAGACGTAACTTATAGGGTAAAGCGAAACTTTTTCGTTTACTTCTTACGATAATGTTTATGTTTCTAAACAGCGCAAATCGAATATTTAAAAGTCATATTTGCTCTCAAAAAGCAATAATAATTGTAAGCATATCACTGCAACGTTTACCGTTGTAAATTTTCATATTACCTACTTTAAATTCGAAAATGACGAAATAACGCTCTACTACTCTATAAATAGAATTTTTAATAATTGATATCTCTAAGATAAAATCAAGTTAATTTCACTTGTTAGTTGATATTTGATATTTTTATAGCAAATAATATTTATGAATTATTAAATTTTTACAAAGAGAATTATATATATAACCTATATTAAAAATTACGTATAGTTTTTCTGCACGTACCACATGCTTTAACAATTGTCATCGTAGATTAATAACACATGCACTGCCTTACTGACTTAATAATAAAATTCAGTTCATATAATAGTAACAATTTTAAAAATTTATATTCATACCATTTAAACTCAATTAATTAGATATTTAAATAAAAAATAATTTAAAATTAAGAATTTTAAATCAAATCGCAAATCGAGACAGCTGAGAATCACTGATCTTTCAACTAAAGGAACAAGTATCTCAACATCATACGTGTGATTTTATTTAGGTCACGTGGCGCCAAAATTATAACCCGTCATAGCTGCGTGCTCTATCTCTAGGGGCCAGATCCAGCCTTTCAATCTCTCAGAAGTTTCTCGCTACAGCGACTAGACGAGATAATCGTTATCGAAAGTTGAAAAGGATCCTAAAGGAGAATTATACGAGAGGAAGAGTCTGATAAGCCCGAAGCATAACTCGTAGTTAAGGGGACGATAAGATCAGCCAGACGGTCATTTCTCCTGCTGCACTCAGTCTGTGCATGCAGTGCACCGAAGAAAGGTACGGGTTGCGAAAGAACGCACCTACGAATATATTCCCAGACGTTTTTTGCAAGAGCGACCTTGAAGAGGGAGATGCGGGATTAACGCGAGTCGGGTTAACCAAGGTCGCGTTCGCCATTACGTTCCAAATGATCTCGTGGGTGTTTCTTTTTAGGTGACATTAAATTTACGTTAATGGTTATTTCGTGTGACAGAATACAGATTTTAGTTGTTCAATAATTCAATTTGCAGAACCAAACTAAAATTTGTACGTTTTATTGCTTTAGTATCTCCTTTAATTCTCTTAGTACTCGATTAAATCAATCGTGTTCTGTGTATTTCTTTTCTTTAAAATACTACGAGCACTATTCTTCAAGATATTCTTTCCCTTTTTTAATTCATTAATTATAAATAAGTATTTTCTAAAGATATTAAAGTATATGTATTTAAAAATCACTTAATAATTATACTTGTATACTTATAAAATTGAGAAAAGTTAACCCAGATACGAATGCTCTGCGAATATATTTTGTAGAGAATCGAAAAGTCATCGTATGTAAGAATTAATTTATTTATAAAACACCAAATCCGTGAGCAAATAATTATTTCACAATCTCTCTGCGATACATTCGAATTTATGATTGATATTCCAATTGACTCACTCTTAGTTAAAAAATATAAGACTTTAATTGAAACGAATCCACTCCAAATAAAATTACATTTATAACCATATTTTATATATCGTTTTGAGAAGTCCGAGATAAACAAATCTAACATCACTTAACTTGGTACAAATGCATATCGACAGACATATTCGTTTCTCAAAAACCAGGTTGCTCGGTTTAAACCTAACTGATATCTCAACTGATTCTCCGAGCCACGGAGATCCCACGAGAGGCGTCGCGAAAGGCCACCACCGTGAAAGTGTTTCGCGATCGTGTCCCGATCAACCATGCCGGTATTCGCGAATGCTCGCGTGTAGGCAGCATAGTAAGATACAACATCAACCGCATCTTGTACAAACGAAAGCGAATCGCACTAGAGATGCGAGAGACGGCGATTTTCTCATCGACTCCTCCTCTGGACCGTAGCGATAATAATTCAGCCATGAGTTGTAATGAAATGTTGGAATAAGATAAAAGATCGGTAAGCAGATTTGATCTTAAGAAAACGGAGATAAGTGACGCTTCATCGGAATTTATAGAAGCGAAGCTCGATGTTACAGTAGAAATATAAGATACGATAAACTATGTAACATGTACGCTATTTGAAACTATCAGTTGGACATTAATTGTTTCTTGCTGTATGTACTAGTTAACAGAAGAGAGCAATCCATATTGAGTTAAATATTTTGTTATTTTTAACTTCCATATAAAAGAAAATGCAAATAAATTCATTTCTGTTATTAGTAAACATCTACATTATCGTATTGCACTTAGTAAATAATATACAAATTAAAGTTATGTAAATTTAATACAATTTCTTGAGTTAAATTGTTTACCTCTATTGTTTTAAATTAACTTAACGATATATTAGGTAGTTGGAGTAACGACCTACTTTACGATTAAAATAGCTCAAATTGAGTATACATAATTTGTGTGATATTATAGATTTAACTCATTATATTTTGTCTGTGTGATTCCTAAATCCTATATATTTAATGAACTGCACATTTTTTATGTTTGTGGCAACAACACAATTGTAGATTTCGCCTAGTATATATTTTCAGATATTTTACTTTAAAAAAGTAATATTTAAATTTGTAAGAATTTTGATTTTTAAAAGCATAAATACATCATGTATTATAAATATTTTTATTGGTTGCATTTGAACAAAGAAAAGATAAAATTAATTGAATTCCAATTTAAATCGAAGTCTGTCAACTTCTGTCGTGCTCTTTAGAATTCAATCCATCATTTAGAGGCGACGAGTGCTCGACAGCAGATGGGACGAGTCTTCTCAACATCCGGACGACCTTGAGGAGGTTCTCCGAGAGCATACGTAGACAGTAGGCGGCCTGTGCGACGTTCTATTCCTTTCTGTGCGTGCATGCGTGCGTACGTTCTAGGCTTTATCGATCGGTCGTGGCCCTTCGTTGTATTATGAAGAGACACGTCGAATGCAGCAGCGGCGTTTATGACGAGCGATGATGACTCAACGAGTTGCCGCGCGCATTGCATTGCTACCAGGCAACCAAATACGGTCTTCCCCACTGGTGTTCCTGGACCAAACCGCGTCGATCGGTGACATTGATTCGTTCGAGGCCACCACGAATAAAAGCGTTTCATTATCTACGCATATACAAGTATGATGGAAATCGAGATCACCATCGATCGTAACGATAACCTCGAACGTTCGTATCGTGTTTCTTTCCGATCGTTTCCAGTTTCCTTTCGCGCTGCGCTGAACCGTTGGACTGATCAAACGAACACTTTTAGATTAGTTCACATCAAAAGATAAATATACAATATGTATGAAAATATATACTATGTGATCTATAATTGTGTTATTCACCTGACGTAGCACAATAAAATTTTCTTAAATTAATTTTCAAAATATTATTACATTATTATATCACACATCAAAAACGTTAAAATGCATAATATAGATGTGCCTACCAAATGAGCTTCATAAAATATTAGTTTTAAAAATTCTGATAGGTAGAAAATATTATAAATCTATTTTCTTGTTTGAAATATTGCTTTGACAGCACGCGATTACATACAATATGAATAAACAGGAAAAGAAAATTTTTATATTTCAAATAGTACGAAAACCAGATCTTTGCTGTAAATAAACTTTTTAAAGACACAAGCAAGGCGATTAATTTGCGAATCTCTCCGCGTTCAGTCATGAATGACATAAAACATCGGTTTCTATCAAGAGTTTCCTGTTCCGGTTAAACGTAGCTAAATACGCGCGTTCAGAGATAGTTTATTATTGCAAAAGAAAAATAATAGAAACGTACCGTTAAAAGGTTCGCGTTAGCTCAACAGGAAATAATTTTGACAAAAAGAAAAATTCTTGCTCATATAAGCGTGCGTTTTTATGTATTATAGATTGTGCATATTTCATATTAAACAAGTTTATATTTACAGAAACGGAAGTAAGTATCGAATACAAAATATTTTTAGATATAGAAAGTAAATTATGAAAGGATGCTGTGAAAGGTCATTGACCACTTGCTCATTCACATAACGCTGCTTTTTTTCTTCAGAGATCGTCATTCAATATATTGAATCTTACTTTAAACTTTGTTCCAAAAATGATGTAAAGTTCTAGATAGCATATTTGAGTATATAATAATAATATAATATCACAAAAATTTGTTTGTCTCATATCGTTTCTCACAATGACAAATTTTCATTTGTTACATAAAGAATCTTACATGTTGTTAGGATAATAACTTAATTAAAAATAAGAAAAATTTTAATCGCAATTAAAAAGCTAAAGAAAATTAAAATCTAATTAAAGAGAAATTAATAGTGCTGGAATAAAATGAAACTCTTTTAAAATATACATATCTTTACAAGATATATTATACAAGCACAGTGTAGAACTGATATTTTGCAGGAAGATGATTCTAGGTGCTTCACATAACGTTAGAAATGCTCGTGCCATTTTTCCTTTGTATAACATTTGATATAAAACAACAATGAAATAATTCCAAGAGCGTTGCGAACGCCAAATGAACTGCAGCCTCTATTATTAACTTTCAAGGAGATTAATCTATACATACAGTCGTCTCCACGTGCACAGTTATCAGAATAATGCGCGTAACAATGCAATAATCGACCCCATCGGCCTTGTAACTGTCCGTCGCGAAATTCAATTTATCTCGGACCACCCGGTAGTGATTATCCACTTACAAATCCCCTTATTGTTTATAGTGTCAATTCGTCAGTAACATTTTATACACAATCGTCTTTAAATAATCGCCTCTAAATGATTTAAGGAAAACACTATTAAGTAAAGTAGATCAAGACGTGTTTAAACATAAGTTAGAGAGAATAAAGCTGTTTTTCAGTTGAAATATTGCAATTCGTATGTAAATATACAAATACAATTATTAGATCTATAGACCGTACCGATATAATTTGTCAGACTTGAAACGCACACAATCATAAATTAAAATAATAATTTCACAACTAAATTAATTGATTTTGATAACACTATTACTAGCATCTTAAAAACCTTTAAGGAAAATCTTTTTAACGTTAATCAAAAAATTCATCGAGATAAAAGAGAATCCCCAAACTCAGCGAAAGCTTAAACTTTCCCATGGCTATCCGATTACTCGCGGCAAGGCGAGCTTGGATTTGCGTCATTGGTTTACCGCAGGCGCCCGTTCGCGTTTCCAAACGACGAGCTCGAGAGAAAGAACAGAATCTCCGATTGGCATAGGTTTACGAAACCAAAGCCTACGAATTTATTTTTCAATGCGAAAGAGATCTTGTGAGGGAAAAAGGCATCGCAACATAAAATCGCAAACATAATTTACTCACAATTAGTTATTCTCTCAAACATTTGTCTGTACATATAATATTTAACTAGAATTTAAATAGATATACAATATATTGTATAATCAGATCATAAAAATAAAATATAAAAAAGACATCTATATAATACTACATAAAATCTTTTTACTTAAAAACAATTATAAAATGTCAATTTAGTTAGAAAACTAAGTACAAAAAGAATAACCGAAATAATTAAATAGAAAGCAATCACTATTCTGAATATTATAGATTCGCTAAAAATAGAGTTTAGTTAAAAATATTGTTGATAAAAGGAATGGAAGGAGTCTATTAAAGGTCATCAGATGGCTGTTTCGAAAGTAAAACGACTAGCGTCACGTAAACTGATCGTTCGTCACTTGCTTTGATTTACTCCGACTTGTTACATAATTATTATAGAAGCGAATATTCTTTTACTATTAACACATATATACACACAAAAAAGAATAAATTCTAAAATATATCTCATAATGGCAATATTTTTTAAGTTTTCAGTAGATTTAGTTTAAAGGAATAATATGTCTTTATTGGCAAGCAAAAACATGTTAATTATAATTTATGTGTATTTTTTATTTAGTAGTTCGTGGAATTATTTAAACAGAAAAGATTACGCTAATATTGCCAAATAAATTTAGTAATTATTTAATTAATATCAATCCTTCAATTACTATCTATTAAAAAAAAATGCCAATGCCATCCAGACTTTAACATTAAAATGGAAGATAAATATTGATTCTAAATCAATTTTCTCTGTAAATTAAAAAATTCTGTATTTTTTATACTTTGTTTCTAATATTAATATTTGTTGTACTCGATGCGCTCCAATACGATTACTTGAAAGTTAACTGAGATGAACTAAGATAAGAAGAATAAAACATCATACAAACTATCGTTTCTCTCACTTAAATATTTTTTACCGTTGCATCTTTTTTGTACACTTGCTCCTAATTCTGTCTTGCTGTAAATCATTCTATAACATTCAGAAAGCGAGAGTAAAACGAGCAGCGGTTTAGTTGACAGCCTCAGTGAAAGCGCTTTCTGAGAATCAGGACCATTTTCATAAG
Organism: Cyphomyrmex costatus; assembly: GCF_001594065.2. Lineage (NCBI taxonomy): Eukaryota > Metazoa > Arthropoda > Insecta > Hymenoptera > Formicidae > Cyphomyrmex > Cyphomyrmex costatus. Next base: position 375,661 of record NW_017276629.1, on the reverse strand, counting down.
TTTCCAAAGGAGATTCATGGTTCGTTAATTTGCAAAATTGCAGGTTGTGCGACCGCTGAACGAGTTCCTTGGACAATGAGGTGAGATTAATGTCTTTTTGTAATCCCTCCTCATTGTTTCTGCGACATGGTCGCACTAAACCAAACGTCACAGAGTACGTCGCAGACTTTCATTCATTCAACATTTGATCCTGAGATATCTAAAAAGTTTCCCGCACTTTTATTTGCGGAAAAATCGTAAATTAAAAAATAATCTTAGAGCTGCAAATCTTTAAATTTATTTAAAAAATGGCGAAAGAATAAATTAACAGTCGGAAGCATCTGATGTCGACAATCAAACGTGCTTTTGCATCATTATTATTTATAACGCAAATTATTTGATGGTTAACTTGATTTAAGTTGATTGCTGTCGGCTTCGACATTTTTATTACAGTGATAAAATACGCGCACACATAATTAATTTGTCACGACGATATTTGCGCCATTGAGATAGTCCCCGTGCTAATCGTGCTAACTCGTGCCATTTGTTCGTTACACAACCGTTGCGCATAGCAGTTCCTGGGAACGAGATCTAACGTCACTTTTCACACCTGCACTACAAGTAGATCGCACTTATTACATAGATTACATGGATAAGGAATGCAAGCAAGAAAGTAATAAATGTAAATATCAACAAAAAAAAAACATCCGTACGATAATTCCAATCCTCGTTTTTGGTCGTATAAAAATATCGCTTTTGCGCTCAATTACATCGTTGCGAAGCTTCGACATGACGCTTACTTTCCTGTCAGCCTTCGTTCGTTCTCGTTGAAGTTAGGATCATTATTTACGCTTCGCACGATCAAGCAAAAAGAGCAGTGCGTAACGTGGTAATAAAATTCTATCCTTGTTCCAGCTCAGAAGAACGCAAAGATGCGTTGGGTGCACATATATGCATTAATATTAATTGAAAATTGTAATCATGCATTTTAATAAAATCATTTATAAAATCATAAAGTTATTCTACACATATCTATTTTATGATATAAATCAAAATACGTATATTTTATAACAAATACAGGGCGACTGTTCTATTGTATTAAATATCTGTAATATTTAAATTACATTGATTATTTAATTTTATTTAAATTTCATTAAAATATTTATTTCGCATTCATATTTTTCTTTGTTTACTTCTTTTATTCTAATGTATAATTTTCAGTTCATTCAGCTGTGACAATTTGTAATAACTATATAAATAACATATAATCGTCTGATAAAACAAATTATACTACATTTAGAATTAAATAAACAGCGTAAAAGAGAGAGAGAGATGAGCGATAAATAATATTTTTATTTCCTACTAAATTTTTTATAAACTCTTAATAAACAAATTTTTTCTCATTTAAATATATATAATCAATGCAAATTAATCTTCAGAATTTATTACATAGATTTCTCTTTCTTCGATTGCACGCCTTCCTTCCAGATTCTTTTTGTTGAACTCGCCGCCGAATTGATTCGCGTAATTCTGATCACTTTTTACACCACGATTATATCACGAAAAAAAACGCATACACGTTTTGACACGGTATCGTATTGTGCAAGCATCATGATGCGGTTGAAGTATCCCGTAATTTTTGTCAGTGAAAAAGAGAGTCGGCAAGTTTCACATGGTACACTACTGTTTCGTTGTCGAAGCGATTAATACGTCGTGATGCAATGTTTACGCAATTCTTGAGTGCGAATTAAGAGGCACGATCAATTTACCGCAATAAATCGATCTTCTACAGTCTGTATCTTGTAATTCTTGTTACTTCGTATTAATTCTAAACGCAATTCTTGAACTGAACTGCAGATAAAACACAAACAGTTAAATTTAGCATCAAAGTGTTAAATTTTGAATTAAAAAATTGTATCTATTATACATCAAGATGCTTAAATATTTTCAATGACGAATTAAGCTTTAATTTATTATACAAGATCTCGTTACATAAGAAATATAAATAATAGTCCCTCACTATACAAAGAGAGTTAAAATTTAATCAAAGCATTTCTTCAAGCCTCATATAAAGGAAATTATATTCCAGCAAAGTAACAAATGTTTTCAATTTCTTCAACAATAAAATGCACCTGCTTATTTCTAATCACTTTATTTAAGAACTTTTTATACAAAAACTGTCGAGGTTATAAGATCGATACTTTCGCTCGTAATGTGAGTTAACGTCTCTCACGTATTTGCCATCGATTCCGGCCCCTGAATTATTTTTGCTTATATCCTGCCCCATTCGGTGTCGATATAAATTTTCACTGCGATAACGCGGTACAAAATTAGTTGCAGCGTATGCAGCAGGACCGTTAAGGCACTTTCTAATAACAGGGTAGTGGCTCGATAATCACCCGAGATTACACAACTTTGCGGAGCAGCAATGAGCGCGGCTATTCGCGAAATCTATTATGTGGCTCAATGGCGAAACCGAGTAATTTTGCAGAATGCCGGAACCACGATTTCCATCTTGCTCTATCGCTGCTCTGTTATACCTGGCGTCACGTGCGTCAGGTCGACAGAAGTCTCGTTGTGCAGTTGCGACCGTGATGAAAGTGTGTCGTGACCAGTCGCGCAATGAGCTACCCGAGACAATTGTGACACTTATGAAACGCACGCGATAAGCACGGACGGACGTAGTTTACGTGCTCTCTCGTACTGCCTTTTAACCCCTTAACCCGAGGATAACGCCAAGATAGGTAATTTGTCTCAACAACCTAAAATCAAACCCGAGACTTTCCCGACATTCTGTTCAAGTTCGTCGGAATTATCAACAGGTTCTGCTTATAGTTCGATCAACAAAACTCTCTACTTTGTTAATACCTTAATAAATCAATACTCTAATCCCATCCCGTAACTATATATATCCCGTATAATTTTCTACATAACGGTACAATATTTTATATATCAAAGATAAAACTAGATTTTTCTCGTATGCAATAAAATGAACTTATTATATCGTAATTACTAAAAAAAAAAGTATTCTATCATCGTGGTACTGCTATCGATAAAGCTTTATGAATAGGGTGTAAATATAGCTAGTGCGACCATTCACACAGTGACAAATTGCAATGCTATTCACGAGACTATCCCGGAAGTAGCCGTACGGTATTTATTTACACTCCAACCTAACGGCTCATAATCGATCTCGTCATAGTTATCGATAAATCTTGCTTTTCAGGTGCAATATAAAACTTTAAATTATTATCGGACTATCGAAGACTTCCTCGATGCCAAGGAGAAAGATAACTTGGTTCTTCGCAGCAATGATAATAATTTATAAATGCAAGATAACATCGAATATATATCGAGACTCTCTTTTCAATAAAGATAGAGGCGTTTTCGACAAATTTTCAGGAGGACGAATCCCTTTTGTGATTGAATCGTTACGGCAGGACCTAACTTCGCGGTAAATTTCGTGGCAATCAGACACGCTGGTCCGAAGAAGAGGAAGATTTTACCGCCGAAAAGAATGACCGGCGGTATTGCTCGCTCTTAGAAAACCACATACTGTGCAGCGGTCTGTGACGGCCGGCGCGAGCAACGGTGTGGAACGCCAAATAAATCACGACGTTCACGCCAGGCCGAACTACTCATCCTAGAAAAAAAGCGCGATTTTTCTTCTAACTGTTAATCCTTTCGCGAGTGCCGCAGTACAAGTACGTCAAGTCTGCGGTCCAGTTAAAGAACTTTCAGTAAATTAACCTTCTTCAGCCTGTGCAATAATTATAATTGATGTTTAGATCGCGTTTATACGTGCCACTACGTGGAAATGCGTTTTCTCCTTAAAGATATTATCTCTGACAGAAATATTTTATAGAATAAAGACTTAAAATTACAAAAATGTATACTTCTAATTAATTTATATTCAAACAATTGACAGATTTTCTGGCAGATGTAAGGTACATTTTTATAATCCGAATTTTTAGTTATTGATAATTAATACTTAACTAAAGAGAATTTTAGTAGAGATCAAAATCAATAACTGAAACTCACAACTAATTACAAGTATACTTTATAATTTGTTTAGGCACATACATAACGTTTTGTACGATCGTTTTAAAATTACAATTATTGAATTAAGGTAAACGTCCCAGTGATCTAACATGTACCTACAAACACAAAATTTATTGATATTAATCTCAAATAGGATCTTTTTTATTACAATATTATAATGTAATTGTATGTAAGGATTATTTAAAAAAAACGATTATTTTGAGATTAATAACAATATAAACAAATATATAAAATCTAATCACTGGAACATATTTATTATAGAGTGTACATTTTATTGTTGTAAATCATTCGACCGTTTTAATAATACTTTTATGATATTATAATATATTCATAGCGTTCTGTAGTAAATTCGAATTACGATATGTATAAGAGTATATAAAACTCAAAAATAAAGAAAAATGACGTCTTTGTTTCGTCCTCACATTTATTCCTCTTCGTAATATGCAGCATTCATCAGAACATATATGTCAAGAGAAATAAAACAAACAATGAGACCTTCCAATAAATTTTTTCATGATTATAATGTATTATCGCATTATAATACACGTCACTATCTACATCATGCAACGCCTACATCGATCCAACAAACAGAATACAGTTTACCTTCAAATAACAACGATCGATAACTTTATGTTATGTATATTTGTATAAACGATACTTAAATTAAACGCAAAATATAATCATTTACTATGAAAGTTTCGATATTATCGCTAAACCGAGACGATTGTTCAACGTATCGACGTTTGCACAGCTTTATCGCGAAGCTTGACCTTACGAAACCCCGGAAAAGCAGCAGTCGTGTAGGAGACGATAATTTATCGCGATAATACTGTCCATTGAGAAATGAAAGAGATTCTCGGAAACGTAAATTGGTAAAAAAAGATTAGACGATCGTTTTGCGAAGATTAGATCTGTGTATAGCACGAACCACTCTATCTTTGAAACAAATGGACGCAATAATTTTCCATAATACGTAATAGGAAGACTAGCTATATAAATAATTGGTATTCTTCGAACATTATATATATTTATATCTTGATCAATTTCCCTGTGGAACGAGACGCTCTCAAGAAATATTATCGAAACCATCGAATTCAGCAAAAGAAGTGTACGCGCGCGCGCGCAAATAAAGCGCCGGAAGTGGCCAACTGAACTGTCGGATAATAGTCGGTCGGGTCACTGACACTTTCCGCACAAAAGTTGTCCGGTCCACGCGGACAAGTACGTGTAAGTTTAAGTACGGGCGTAAAAAGTAACGGGGCCCTGCTGAAAAGAAGTCGACGAAACGACTTGTAGCGAATCGCGCGGCCCCCTTACCTCGTTGTCCTTGTAGGGACCAGTTTCTCGTCGATCCCGTCCAGCACTTCGAGGAGGAATCTCTGATGTTTCCTCGTGGATGCGCCCTTTCGAATTTAACTGACAATGAGAGGCACAAAACGAAATAAATGACAGCAGTAAGTATTTCCGTGACGTTTCGCATGATTCATACGGTGCAAACCTGGCCATCAATTCACGAACATTCACGAGAAGAAGGTCAATGTCCACGAGTTATCGAACAATCAATACGCTACGTGTTTCTTTCGTATGCAAGTCAATATTAATATCTAATTAAGCTTACCTAATTATTTTACCTGTTCTCCCTAAAGTATTACTAAGTATCACATCATTGTTAACCTATCTCGAAAATATTTATCTGATAATTGGACAAAAGAACTCCGCAGTCTCGATAATCATCTTCAACAAAAAATAAAAGAGGCAAGTTGTCATTACATGGTCATATAAAGAGAATTTTCACGAATGAAATTTCGAGATGAAAAACATCGTAGGTCGGAAACTGCATAACCATAACGCTGCGCTAATTACTATTTTATATAACCTAGAAACCATCGTAGAGTAATAAAATTATTCAAGTCTATTGTAAGCTATATGCTCATTTCCCAAGCTTCTTATCGAGATATGTTATTAATATTGTTGCACTTGTAATTTACACTTATAATGAAATCATCTTGGCACTATGTATTTAGTATAATAATTACCTAATTTCTAAGCTTCTCATCAACATATATCATTAATATTGTTGCACTTGTGAATAAACACTTGAATAAAAATCATCTTGACACTATGTATTTAGCGAAATATTTAGTATAGCGAGTAAATGATAATCGGTTAATTCCCAAAGAAAGTTCAATGTAATAAATTTTAAATATCCTGCGTCTCCGCAGATGTAATCGATAACATTAGCAATTCCATTTCATAATTAAGAGTGACAAATTTTATTAAATTCCTCATAAAAAAGTAAGTAATGTAACGTATACATAACGAATATACCAAGAGACACAATCGTGTCTCGCGTCAAGTGTACACGCGACAGACTACTCGAATCTTAGTTCAGTCAAGACACGATTATCGCATCTCGATAGTGAGATATGAATGGGAATTGTGGATAGAAGGTAAATATCTAGGGAGAAAATTGGAAAGATTGGCGGTGATTAGAAAAAAAATAAGAGATGAATGAGAGATGAGTACGAGGTGGATGGTAAGTGGACGAAAGGTGGATAAGAGGAAAACAGGAGGTAAATAGATGATGATTGAAAAGTGGATAATAGGAAAATAGACAGAAGAATAAATTAATAATAATTACAATAAAAATAATTACAATTAAAAATAAAATTAAAGAGATACAATGGCGTGCAAAAGTTTCCGGCCAGTAATTTTGTACCTTAATTTATAAAAAAAAGAGCCTAATAAAATTATTATTATTATAAGTTTTAGTACAAGATTTCGTTATCCACATCTTGTACTAATACCCGATAATTAAAATCTTATCAAGTTCCTTTTTTCATAAATTAAAATACAAAATGTTATTGGTCGAAAACTTTTGTACGCCACTGTATAGGTTAGCCGTTTTTAATTTAATAATAAACAGTGCCAGCAAAGATAAAGAAGCTACACCAAATTAAACGGAAGGATCTTTCAGTAGGATAAGCCTTATCTGTATGCAACAGAAGCATTTTCTTCTCTCGATGGCAACCTCATTTCTATGGTAATCAAGTGGCCGACAGTTAAGATGACCACGCAATCGACGAAACGATTTATGAGGTCGATGGTAACAATGTGCGGTCCATAAAAGCGCCCACGTATTCATCCGCATATGTTTCGTCAGTGTTTTCTCGCGAAACAAAGAATCACGCTGGAAAATATATGTATTTACGATTGCTCGCGGCGCAACAACGTTGCTTACAATTAGCAGTTGCACCTTTGTTAGTTTATCTTTAATCCTATGAGATTTGTATTATACCAACGGAATTTATTTGTCTTTCTTATATCGGACAGTCGCAATGGGGAATTTTGGCGCGAGATCTTTTTTTGCCACAAACCCTCGAATGACGTCACGAGTAGTAATTGCAACACGATAGAAACCTTTTTTTTTTATACACATTTCAAGTAAAAATTACTTCTTCCTGGAATAAACCAATTACAATGCTAAGAGTTCTGAGAATTTTAATGCAAAATAACTCTAATTGCAGGTTACATCAAAGTAAGAAATAAAAAGCGACTTCATAATTATAATAGTGGAAATTGTTCTGGTCACGCATAAATACAAAAGAAATGAATAGTAATACAAATCGTAAAAGATATTTTAACATTATTTGCGAAGTATGTGACAATGGAGCTATAAAATGAGCTCCTTAATCGTCGTATTCCGAACTTGCCGAGTTATTACACGATCCATAAAATGCGAGATAAAATGTAAATGTCTTGTAAGTTTCAAGTCTTACTGACTACTTCTTGGGATTCTCATCAAATACCAACAGTGACAATCGAGATCATAAAAATGATAGGTTGAATTGTTGATTATAAAATTTATGTCGAATTATTCTCATAATAAAAGAAAAGTGTTAAAATCTATATCCAACTGCGCCTCCTTTTCATTAAAACGTTCGTTCCGTGTCGCAGAATATGATTTTTCAGAAAGGATCATCGCTCAAGACCGCGAAATGGCATGGAATAATAACGCGCGATATGTAACGACGATCGCGTGTTCCTAGCGAGTTAAAGTTGCGTTAGCGGCATCATAAGCGATTTATCACTACAGCAATTTGCATCGCGGCAGGAGGAACGCAACTACTGCAACGCGAGTAGCCGACAAGTGTATCCGGTATTCTGACGCAAATATATTTTTTTGTCGATGAACTAAACAAGGAGAAATATACAATTCATAAAAAAAAAACACTTCTCATTGTCAGATATATCACATTAATTCGACTGTCAACCAATGTCAAGTACTTAATAATTAAGTATCTATTTGATAAAGTAATTAATTATTAAATCGAGTTAATCTTGAGAGACATTTGTTTCACAGCACAAATAATAATTTACATTTTTAATAATTATGTATTATTTGCAATACTATACAATATAATATAGTATTATAAAAAGAATGTTTTTTATTAAAGCTTATCGATGTACTTATCAGCAAAGTTCAGCAGAAAAAACATAATAGTGCTTTTATTTTAAGAGACAGAATATTTGCTATTATATAGATATCAAAAGATCAGATAGATATCAAAAGAGCCAATGATAACCTTTTTTGAATTAAATAATATTCTGTTATCTTTAACCTCTAAGTATGATATATCAAAATATAAATCAATCCATTTTATGGTTAGTTTTAAAATAAGCAATGTCCATTAACTTAATAAATAATAAACTAAATTTGAGTCTCAAATTTAATACATTTTTCTTAAATTAAATTGTTTAACTTCATGGTTTTAGACAAATTAATGATATATTGGGTAAGAGCAGTAGTGATACATAGAAATAATTAAAAATAACTCAAATTAGATGGAATTTTTGATATTATAAATTTAACAGTGTGATACCTCGAATAATTTTATAACTATGTCAGCATAATCAATACTATTCTGAAGTAGAACAGATATTTCAAATTTAACAGTAATGTAGCGCATGTCTATTTTAAATGCAATTTCAATTTGAAATGAATTAAATACATACGTATCATGATTTATAAAAATAAATTATATATGCACAGGTACTACGTGAAATAAATGATAAGTACAAGGAATGGAATAAAATCGATGCTTTTGTCAATCGATATAGCATTTCAATTAAAAAAATTTGATCTTCCCATAAATAAAATAAACATCTATAATACCATTTCTTATTAATCGACGCACATACACATTTTCTCCTTTCTCCTTCCAATTCACAGAATCGCCGTTCTTTTTTGTTCCGCTTCTCATTGATATGCTTTCAGTGAACATTCTGGGCGATTACACATCCGGTACTACTGTACGAATGGTGCCACACGCGTCGAACACGCGCCGATCGAGATCAGCGACGATCGATCGTTCCAAGGAGTAAGAGAACGAGGCAGAGAAAAGTCGAGCGGCGCAAGCGATATATTATGTCTCTCGAGAGATTGGCGCGTTTATCGCATCGACACCGCGTTTCTCCATTCTCTTTTCGTTCAGTCGGAGGAGGATGAACACGGTGAATTGTTTAAACTACCGAGAAGCGAAATGACAATGCAAGACCCCAACGATTCGCCTTTTGCGAGACTCGTGCATCCTTGCGTCGCGCTCTTCTATCTTATAGTGCGATTTATACCGCTGTAAAGGTCAGAATCATGAGCTTGCGATTTTATATACAATTTGCTCGCCTCCGCACAATATTAGCCACTCGCGAGACCAGGAGATTTCAGCAGCTCTCCGTAGTTACCTCCTTCGCCGCGAAAGAAAACAGCTGTATACCGCGTGTGTCAAAGCTATACTTAGAACATGGTAAATATCAAATTCGTTAGATTTATGAAGTTAGCACAATTTTATTAATATAATATTTAATAATATATTTTATTAAATATTAATTTATTTTATAATATTTATTTATTAATAATACATTTTATTAATATAACAAAAATTATGGCAACTCCAATAACGCTTCTGATAGCTCCTTATAAAATAAAAAGTTCCGCACTTTTTATTAACTAAAATAAAAAAAGAGATAGAGAACTTTTTTTTTAAATTTTTATCAGGAATAGTAAACTATGAAAAGTGCCGTTCAAACTATTTTATTTTTTACAAATTAAACACAAATTTAAACATAAATTACTAAAACGTACTAACTTCACAAACACAAATTTACCTTTATTCACCGAGACAAGTTTTATATTTTTCCCCTTGTATTGCGTATCATGTATTGCTGCTACTGCAAGTTAAGTAGTTGCAGGTATATTTATATGCCATTCGCTTTTATTGCGATTCTCCGTAAATATATTCTCGAATGTGTACGTACTACATATTCTGTGAAAGCTCAAAAATATAATGTATATATATTATTCATCGAGCGCATTGAAATTATTCAAACATAAAAAAAATAATTCTACATTGCTACACTTTCAACATCCGATAGCATTACTGTGTATTGCACAAGATGAAAACATACGCTCCGTGATAACAACATTTTCATTACAAAAATCGCGCTACTATTCAAGCGGAAACCTTTTCGAGAGTCGACTCGACACCTGTGAAATTATGAATCGCACGATTAAAATGCAGAGAATGCTGATTACCTTCGTTCGCTTTTACCATACAGATGCAATTTTCTTGCAATTTACATTATATTGATTTCAATGAGAAATCCAGTTTGGCCGTGACTTCCGCCGATAGGTATCGGGACGCGCGAACAGAAAGTTAACTTCGCCCTTGACCTCAGTCGTTCAAAACCCGTCGAATCGCATGAGGAACATATCGATGATTTCCCCCCCCCCCCCCCCCTATGCTAAAGGAGAACGAGCTAAAGTCTTTCCAAACCGGGTCAGGGATCTCTGCTAGCACGGCTTACTTTTTCTAGAGCTAGTTGCTCGTCCCCGATCCGGAACGCGAGCTCATGTCAAAGGTAAAGGCAATTTACCGTTGGCCATTCACTTTTGACGGTCAATCGTATCGAATACATCGCGCACATTCTTTCGTAAAGAATGCGCCTGCAAGAAACATGGCTCATCCGCATTGTAAAAAAAAATCACACGTAAGCATCAGTAAAATTACAACAATTACAGTGGATAATTTTAGGACCCACTACAGTCCATCTTCAAAAATTCACCATTAATATATTAATGGTGCAAGTTACAGGATAATTCTGAACGATCTTATTTCGAACATACGGTGCAATTCTGAACAATGTAAGATTTGAATTCAATTTTCGAAGTTCAAGTTTAACCTTTTCCTCTGTTCGATACTCTTCGGTATACCTCTACACACAATGAAAAAAATAATAAAAATAAAAAAAGGAATATCATAAGAAATATCTTTATCTTACGGTATAACTTGAAAAATTCACGAGAATGTAAATAAACTCGATACGCTGCTTTTCTAAAAGAAGGAAAAAAAAAACAACAGGGGGCTACTAACTCTTCCGATTTATTCATCGAGAAATGGACCGTATCTTTCCTGCGATTATCGATTCGATTGTATTCACAACGGCGAAACCCGCAGTCGCCTTTCCCTTATTCGCGCACCGACCGGAAGCGCTCGTTGCTCATCGGCCGCGACCTCAAATGCGTCGCCTTCGCTGTAATGATGACGACGACCCGCGCATGTGGGTCGCACTTAGCCCACTTCACCGACAGTCCCATCGCGACATCGTCGACACCGGTCGACTAGAGGCGATCCCACGTGGAAAATTCCAGGTCGCAATCTCACGATAGACAGCGCGGTGCGAGCTTCCGAGATCACAGTCGCTTGTCTTATCTCTTAACGACTACAAATCGGATCGCCCTACCGGCGGACGATAGTCCATCAAATATAATATACTTAAGCTTCTTAGAAATATTCGTACTCGAAAATCCAGATTCGGATCTATTCCGCTTTAACAATAAACGATGAACGAATGAACAATATAATTATAATTATTCGTTATATTTTACTAGCAGTTTCCACTTTCAGTTCTGATCAATATAACAAAACAAACTTCAAACGATTTCTCTAAAACTTTTAAAATAAATCTTACTTTGAAGAATAAAATCTCACTCTTAAATTGAAAGTTAAGTCACTCATTATTTTTAAAACTGGCTCAATTTTCATTCTTTAAAATGAGATTTTAATCCAAATAATTTAGAGAGTCGAGAAAATTTCTATATTACTTAATTTTTATTTTATTTTTTTCGTACTATTGTTATTTAAGATATATGCCATAAATTTTCAATCTTGGTTCTAATAAACTTTTTAATCTATCAATTTCTGATATCAATTTATCCTTAGGAAATAAAATTCTTGTAATTTTCTAATATTCAATATATAAAACATTATAAAATCTCGAAAACTTTTGCTAAACAGAGGAAGCCTACACGAACGTCTTGAACGCACTTCACGTGAGAACGCATTGTTCAGAGCCGTTGTGGATATATTACTTAAGGATCCCCGACGGAAATATTACAGGCCACGCGGAACTTCCTCGTATACAGAAGAATAACGGCAGAATTGCTTCCGCGCTGCTCACAAAGGAAATTAAAGTCCCTGTATCTTAAGGGAAACAGAGTTCCGCGACTCGCTAATTGTCAGACGCGCGAAGAAAAGGTGGAGTGCATTAATTAACCCCAGGGGCATTAATTACATAGCATATGTGTTTACTTCACAACACGACTAATAAAAAGTAAGAGTATATGCGTCGTTTCAAGAATCCAGCGGCTTCTGATTAGCAATGTTCACATCGCGAGTCTTTAAAGTACAAAGTAATTTACATTTTCACGCTGATAAGTCACGTAAACTCTCTCTATATCTGTCACATAAATCTTAAAAAACACGCATACGGTTATTAAAAAATTTCTTTAATTAAGACATTGGAAATAAGAGGTCGTAAAAGACAAAAATTTGTCATATCTCTACAGGAAACGAAAGATAAAAAGTTAAAAAAATTTCCATTGCATTTATCTCAATACTCGCTATTCTCATGAATTAATATTTTTCGAAATAATTAATTTGCTTTTCATGTTAATATCTCGGTCATATGTACATATACAGATTGCATTGGAACGCGATATTAAAAAATAAGATACAAAGATTGGCTTGTGAAATCACGTATTATGTCGGAGCACGTTTCAAGATAATAGCGATTGCCAACTTCCTTGCCCCGTTCAAGACTGCGCGACGGCAGGTAGAGTGTACCCGAGTATGCTTGCTTGTTTACACGATTCCGACGAGTTCCACGGTGTCTTGGTGGCGGCCGAGCGGAATGGTAAAGCCGTAATTCTCAGCGCGCTCGAGCGAGCGGCGACGAAGGCGAACGATAGCAAGAGCTGCCAATTTCGCGAACGCGCATAATTGGGGACACACGGTTCGTCCGCGTCTCAAGGAAAACACATCGGAACACGCGCGCGAAATTATCCCGCAATCCGAGCCGTAAATCGCACAAGAGCTGGGTAGTGGGCTTGAACGTGAAAACCCCGTGACTTCGCCGCTCTGCCGCGCGAAACGTCGAAACTGTTGCCAATTTACAATTGCCAATTCTCAGAATCGGAAATATTTTTAGCGTACGCGTAACAGTCGCGCTTTATGCGATGCATTCAAGCGTCTCCTCGTCTCAATACGGTAATCTTTGATGCTACACGAAAGATCGTGCGAGATATATTTGCGAGATACGTTCGATATAAATGTGCGTAAAGTTAGCACTGCCATTTTGAAAAAAAAATAAAATTAAAATTTGTGCTGAATTGTGCTAGATTTGTGCTACATTGTGCCGCAAGAATTAATGACATAACTCAAAAAACAAAGCGTTAAATTGAAAAAAAAAAACGTTTTTTTCGCCAGCACCGCCATTTTGTTTAATCGGCAAAATAAACATTGTGCTGAGTTGTGCTCGATTTGTGCTACATTGTGCCGCAAAGATTTCAGCCGTTCTTTCATAAGCATTATAAACCCGAATTTTGAACAAGAAAGCATTGCGCAATGGATCGCTATCAAGAGTAAAGTACCCTTAATATCGCTGTACCGGCGAATATAATGGTTGTGCTGAGTTGTGCTACGACAGCACAACTCAGATATACTGTATCGATCACATGGAAGCACTACAAACCCGATTTATGGGCAAAAAACCGAACACGGAAGGAAAAACTATTTTTAGTCATAACTTTTGGTGTTATGAAAGAACGGCTGAAATCTTTGCGGCAGAATGTAGCACAAATCGAGCACAACTCAGCACAATGTTTATTTTGCCGATTAAACAAAATGGCGGTGCTGGCGAAAAAAACGTTTTTAAATTTAATGCTTTGTTTTTTGAGTTATGTCATTAATTCTTGCGGCACAATGTAGCACAAATCTAGCACAATTCAGCACAAATTTTATTTTATTTTTTTTTCAAAATGGCGGTGCTAACTTCACGCACATTCGATACCTGGAGACGCGAAACTGAAAATTTTTCAGTAATCCTTACGGGCGCTATTTTAAGAAGACAAATCAATGTAATTGCGGCACAAGACGATAATTTTATATAATATAAAATTTATACCAAGAAAATTACTTGTGCAATTTCTTTAAATAAAAAGGTACTTGTATCAAAAATTAACCCTTTACTTACCATCTTCAAAGTCTCCTCGGGCCTTAACAGGTAAAACATAGACTGTAAGTGTTGCTGAATATCGCATCCTGCCGCCGAGACTCGCCTCGAGGGGCGAGCCCTTTCGTTCGGCGGTAAAACCAAGGCTGCGCCCTTGCCCGCGAAGTAACATTCGCTCAGACTGTAAAAATAACAAACAGCAATATTTCAATAAGTTATTCTGATAATTCGATCACAAATAAGATTATACTCAATACAGGATAATATTTTATAATCGCTAAATAATTTCAATATGTCAAGAAGATATTAACTTCTAATGGATCGAGTAGTGATATTCGAGATGGAATTTCAATTTTAATCGAAGGCAAAATATTCCGCTTCCATTTCAGTGAAATTATTAATCGAGAAATATAGATTGAGAGAAAGTCTAGGAAATTATTTATCATCATTTATAGAAGATCTTTTGCTTTTGTTTCAATAAACTTATTAATCGAGGAATATAGATTGAGAAAGTGGGGGAGATAAGAGAGAGGTAAGGAAAATATGTTTATTTAATTCAGCCCCTAAAACGGCCCTTAAATTAATATTAGTGTATAATTATTTTATATTATGTATTGATACCTCCTTTAAATAATTCAAAATTTAGAAGTTCAATATAGCCTCCATGATTAATAATATTATGCAATATCAAATGTTGTGTAATAATAGTGTTATCATCTATGGAACTGCTTAAAATACGGACTTGGTTTACAAAAGGCCTTCATCTCATTCACATCATTCTTTCTCTTTTCTGCAGTCTTTTCTTAATTTATCTACGTCTCCCATCCATTATTACCGCTTCTCTCTCCTCTCCCCATTTCATCTATTATATTCTTTTTTGCTCTCAACTTCTTCCCTTTACGTTAAAATATGTCTTAATAATCAAGTCTAGGGAAATAATATAATTATTTCTCTAGACTTGATTATCTCCATTTGTAATTAACTTCATCAACATATCAATTTGTATGTGTGTGATAATGTGCAAGAACAATTGAGTTTGTTAATTAATCGATTTTTTAAATAGCGATTAAAATATTCGATACGCTGCTGGCAACATTTTTCTAATGTGCCTATATGAGGCAAAATAAAATATTGCTACTTAAGTATTGCTAGTTTTCGATCACTTTAAGAACAAATTAAATAAATTCGATCAATGTGAGAAGAGAGAGATTTAAAGATTTCTTAAATATGTATCATAGATGTATGTAGTACGTTTCTCTTATTCTAAATCGATAACAAATGTTGAATAAGTTCCATGGAATGTTTAAGAAACCGATACGTGTTGATAACGAGAATTAACGAACTTCTTAACACAGTTTGATAATTTCAAACAACTGTCGATTATGTAATATTCAGCATCTCGAGACAAATTGAAACACTAACTATTTTAGTCATGCGCTCAGCTGGTTTTGCGGACACCGCAATTAACAACTCGCCAGACTATCCATTTAATTAATTAACTACTACATGATCGACTACGAAACTGATAGGAAACGTTCTCAACGAATATTTCATTGAAGCACTTGGAAAATCCATTTGCGTTTAATCGAAACGTTTAAGTGAAGCCGACTAAAGTATGTTGTTATTCGATTGCTTTTATTTTCAATCATTTCACAATCGAAAATAATTCGTACTTACCTATATAAACTTTGACCATTTCAATCAAAGAAATATTACTTCAAAATAGTCACAAAAATGTGTTATATATAAATAATATCAGATTTAAAGAGTTTCGTATACTTTAAAGTCATTTTGACTTAACTATGTCACTAACAGTTACATTAACCGACATCATCATCAATTAACTTACTTTAATTTAATTAGATACTTGCTTAGAATACAATCCGAAATATTTATGCGTGATTGTCTGGGGAAAAATGCGTTCACAACGCTTTGCGGTGTATCGACCAAGCAAAATCGCTTCATGAGAACACACCTAATCTACAAATCGAATCTAGCGTATATACATGTGCGAAGATAATGCACAAAGGTCGACGCACTGCCACACTCAGCCGGTTCTTCCCGCAAACGTTACTTCACATGTTTCACCCGTAAATTAAAGTCGCTCGAACGCTTTATTATATTTACGCCGCGCTTCATCATTACCGCCAGCGATTGCTCTCTCGATGTCTTAGTATAATGAGACAGGCGTCTTTCTACGCACGCGCGCATGTACACAGAATCTCTTCCACGACGACAATCGCGTGTTTAAATAACGTATGTGTGCGTATATATGCATCGCGATTACGCCGGCGGTGCCATTTTCTCATGGTAAGTAAACCGTCACACATTTTCATATGATAATGACCACTGACCAGACGACGCATACATATTCCATTTACAGAATACTCGAACTTCCGCTATCGTGCGCCACAATAGAAAGTTTCTCCCGCTGAGACTTTACCACAGAATATACATATAAGTATACGCAATGTATTTATATCGCTCTTATGCCGCAATATTTATACAACGTGCGAATAATTGTCTCCACGATCACACATGGAACATTAGATTAAAGTTACATTTCGTAACTGATTCTATTGTCCTTACTATTCTTGAGACATAAATAAGAAATACAATTCGTAATAAAACATACATATTCGAAGAGAATATACATGTCTTATTAACATGAATTATGGTTTTGCTGAAATATCTATAATAGAATATACATATAAGTATACGCAATGTATTTATATCGCTCTTATGCCGCAATATTTATACAACGTGCGAATAATTGTCTCCACGATCACACATGGAACATTAGATTAAAGTTACATTTCGTAACTGATTCTATTGTCCTTACTATTCTTGAGACATAAATAAGAAATACAATTCGTAATAAAACATACATATTCGAAGACAATATACATGTCTTATTAACATGAATTATGGTTTTGCTGAAATATCTATAATTTTATTATAGTTAGATACTGATCTTCGGAAAATAATTTTGTTAGATCATCAAAATAATAGATAAAATATTAATCATAAAGGCAGGTATTAAAAGTGAAAAAAAAAAAATTATTTAAGTAATATCAATTTTTAACCACTATCTTGACATTGTACAATAAAATTTTCCTTCGCACGTTATAAATTTTCGTTTATCAGCTAAGCTTATCATAATATTTAATTTCGATTTATTTTAAATGAACCAGTCTCTTCATTTTAATCTGGAAATGATATGGAATTATCATATTAATTTCCAGATTACAATGAATAAATCATAAATGTACCTTATCAACGACAATCACGATGAAAGTGACAGTAATAAACGAGCAAATCCACGCTGGAAAATCAAAATGGAAATCTTTTACCATCAAAATGGACAGATCGATATGTATTTAGTGCCTCTCTAATTATGTTATCGAGAATCACGATACTTTCACACGACCGAATTACCTTACCGTGACGCGGTTCAATTACGCGCATGAGCTTATTAACAAATTGGGCCAAGTCAATCTCACTCAACATTCTCTTAATATTCATTGTAAAGCCGATCAGATTGGCCTTCTGGTTATTAATCTATTCGATAGTCTAACGTAATTTGCATACAGATTAAATTATTAAGCGAGGTATACACGATGTCAGAAAATTGATGAAAAATAAGGTTACAATGTTCATAACTTAAGACAATTTCTTTTAGCAGCAATATTAAAAGATGTAAGAACATTTTTTACAATTTATAATTTCACAGATTCAATAACCGATGTTTTATCAGGCGAGTTTAAACAATCAAAGTAAAAATACTCTGAATAGACAATATTAATAGAGTGACTCCTAGACGATCAATATTATTATATAATTATTTTGAACAGCATTATTATTAATACTCCCTTTAGATAATTAAAAATAAATATCACTATAGATTTTAAATAATTAATAACAATGTGCAATATTAAATATTATGCACTAATATTGATCGTCTAAGGGCCGCTTAAGAATTTTTAATATTATCCAATTTAATATTGTTCAATTTTTTATCAACTATTGTTGACACGCAGACGCATGACATTAATCAAAGATAAAACTAATATTTAAAAGAGAAAAATAAATTATTGATATCGTTCTTTTGAGAGTATTAGATTAGACTGCAAAGAAATTTAAATATTCTATGCGTAAATCATTACTATCTATCTAACGTTAACGTACAGTTAAAATTACACTGATAGCACATTTTATCTTATACACATTAAATTAATTCATCTTTTTACATTAAGAAAATGATACATACTCAACAACTTGACTATCACATATTTAATTATAGCCGACGATCAGGTCGATAAAAAAATTTCTATTTTTCCAACATCTTGAAAAAAAGAGATTGCGATAAATTAAGGATGGCGAACTTATGACAAAAGAAAAAAACAATAACTACGTGACTGATAATTTATAACTTTCTAATGATTTTATAATGACGGTATATAGAATTTATTATCTGACGGTCTTGTAATAGTGTCAATTTTATCATCAAGAATTATCGCAAGGTCTCACATTTATTCCACCATAGGCTAATTATCACGACTGATCTTAATTACGAAAGAAGTTTCACGATACACGATCGCCTTATACATTCCACATCGCATTCGCACGTAGTTGTTTATATGGTATATATATATATAAGTAAGCGAGCGAGCAATTCGCAGAACATTAAGCAGGCTCATAGCGAGCATCGTGCGAAGACACGTTACGTCGTAAATGTAGTTTACAATGCATTTTACAGGGGTACCGGCCTTTTTACAGCTGGCCGCTAGCTAGCACGGAATTTTGCCCTGCTCGGTGCGCGGAAGATCCTCAAGGCTGCGAAACGTTCGGCGCTTTACGATAGACGCGCGGCTCGTCCGACCGCGCGGCGCATAACTGCATAATTAACGAGAATGATCGGCCAAATAAATTGCGACGGCCTGCTCAAATAACGCCGGCGCGTCTGATCTCGGACTGGAAACCAACACGCGCATCGAGAGAACGTTTAAGTATCGTCGCTGGCACGAACGCGTATCGGTGCACACTATTTTCATACAGCACGGGAATATATATTCCGTGATTATTATGAATATCAAACTCATTACCGAACTTCAATTATTCTCCAAATTATAAGAAATTAAAACTTGAATATCAAAATTAATTAAGCCTGTTACAAGAAAATATTTAGCAATATTCAAATTTGTTATTTTTATTAATATGCTGTTGGTGTATTTGTGTTACTAAGTTATCAATTAAAATTCTACAAAAGAAAATGTTTCGTGTGCAAATTAGAATAAGTGAACATTTTTGTAAATATTAAAAATATATATATAAGAATTTATAAAATGCAAGATATCAAAATGTATTGCATTTATACATAAATTAATGCTTCCTAAAGATGTTTTACTTCTCAATTTTTTAAATCTTTTGAATCTCTTGAATGTCAGGAAAAAACAATTGTTTGCGCATATTGAAGAGAAAAAATAGATATATTATAGATAGAGTATTAGATAGACCTTCGAGAAAAAGAGTAATTTCCGTAACTAGCGCCAAAACAGATTTTTCGATCACTGACAATAGACTGAATACCGGCGGTATTTACAGCAGCAGCTGACGCTGCTGTGATAAAGCGGGATAAAATCCTCTCGGGGCATCTGCGCGGAGTAGGGCAGTGAAAAGAATTAATCTCGAGGCGGGAGGACCCATCTTTGCTCTAACAAAACGATCCTTACCTGTCGACGTAGCCGTCGTTCAGGTATATGGCCGGTACCCCTGCGTTGGATGTTGCAGGGGCGTTCCCCTCAGGATTCTCCGTAATGGCGCACTCGGGAGAGGACGATAACTACAGAGATCGATCACCCGGATTTCTCGCTGTACTCCGAATACTTCGTCTCCGTCGCGCGGGGCACTCAATACTCGTAAAGTCACGATGCTCGATAAAGGATCAGGAATTGTTCTTTATCAATGAATAATTCCTGATATAAGTTTGCTACAGACGTCGCAAGAGTCCGACAATTCCAAGTATCAGGCAAGAATCGCGTGTTAAAAACGTTTCGTTAATTCGGAGATAATCTTCTTCTGCGAACAGTGTGTGTGTGTGTGTGTGTGTGTGTGTGTGTGTGTGTGTGTGTCCGAATCCGATAATTCGAGAGTATTTACGCTCGCGCATGCGATTAGACAGAGAACCGACGGAATACTGAAATCATCTCTCGGAGATTTTAAGCTAGAACGAAATGACGATACGTGGGCGGATCTCCGTGCGGACCCGTCACACGCCAGAGCGGAACACTTCGCTCGCACGCCAGTTATATATCGGCTGGTGGTATTATTAGCGCGCGCAAAGAGAGACCGTCGGCCCTCCTTATTATAGTACGTATTTGCATTAAGACACGAGAGAAATTCGTAGAAATCGCGAGACACGCGCCCCTACAAAGCACGAGTCTTCTGTTTAGTATTTATCGCGCGTGTCTACGATGGTTTCACCGTACAGCTCCACGTTCTCTGCGTGCGTATACTTTTATTTAGAGTCGGAAGAAATAGCTTCTCAATCGTTATACATCTGTTGGTATAAAAAAAATTATTTAATACCACCTATTTAATATATGTGTTCACCGATTAAAATTGTATAATAATAATTGTATAATTATATTGACCTTATACATATTCTAAATATACAAAAGATTATCTCGTTTCTCTGTACAATTTTTTTCTTAACAATTTTTTCAAAGTTTCAATTGGATTATCTTTATTACTCGATAATAACTATTTCAATAAGTACGGTAGAAAAAAATTTCTTAATAGTAATCGACTCAACTTTTATCAGAAATAATGGCTAGTGGGCGGTATTTTACAAACACTATGTATATGTACAAGCACGACTAGCTAAGAGCTCTGCGTCAAACAGCTGACTGGGATGCTACGATCTACGGTAGAAAAACCGAATCGGTAGAAAAATCGTATAATCTGAACGCGCCACCGACTTACTGAGAGAGAAAGAGAAAGAGAGAGATTCGATTATTTTACCGAATCCCGTATACGGGGGTATGTTAAGTTAGCACCACAACTATAGTACTCAGGAGTTCTGATTAGAGTTTCCACTTCCTTTTGACGAGACGAAAAGTTCCCTATAGTTAATAACAAGAGTTCCGCACAATAAACATTTTTTTTACATTTTTCAAAAATGGAGTGCTAACTTTTTATCGAATTTCGAGGTGGAATAGTTCTGAACGGTTTAATAGCTTCGATTTGCGATTGCCTAGAGTTCCTGATTGTAAAAAAAATTTTCGAATAATAAAAAAAAAATAAAAATTTTTGAAGAATTAATTTTTAGATACAATAGTTCTGATGTTAATTCCTGCTTCTTTTTGACGATACGAAGGGTTCTCTATGATTTTTAATGACATACATGTATGCGCTTAATAATCACTTTTTAATAATCATCATATCTTAAAATTGGCGTGTCACGCTTTTTTGAAGCCTCTTTTCGTTGAGGCTGTAGGAATTCTCTGATTTTGATGTGATTTCGTATTTGAGGATTTTCGGGGTCGATTATTTCGAATCTGTACTCAAAAATTGAAAATTCGAAATAGTGGACCTAATATGGCGAACGTAAAATTAACGTAAATCCTAAAGATTGTTCGATTTTGGTGAAATTAGGTATATTAGTGATTTAGAGGGTGTCTTTGAAAATTTTTTTGAGAGTACCGAGTAGTTCTGAGTAGCGTTTCATACAGTACTCGACGAGTTCTATCGAAAACTGTTAGGTGAAAAAGCGATTGGACCAACGGTTTGCAATATACAGCGACATTTGTCAGAAGATCAACAATTTTTAAAGTCTATCTCGGAAACCGTTGCTCCAATCGCTTTGAGCCCTCATACTTTTCGACAGAACTCGTCGAGGACAGTCCAGAACTCCGATCAGAACAATTCGGTACTCTCAAAAAATTTTCCGAAGTGGGACCCCGAAAAAATATAAAGTCAAAATTTTTTGGGAGTACCGAGTAGTTCTGATCGGAGTTCTGGACAGTTCTCGGCGAGTTCTGTCGAAAAGTATTAGGGCTCAAAGCGATTGGACCA